>NW_023996099.1:0-57500 GCF_015586225.1 Lucilia sericata | reverse complement strand
ATTTAAAATATAACTAACTACTCCTTGAGAAGATCTACAAAAATATGTGTGGTTATCTCCTCACTTTAGTGGGGAGGGTATATTGGGTTTGTGCTGATGTTTGTAACCAGTGATGCCAGGAGATTTTTTTAAAAAATCCCTACGCTTATGAGAAAAATCCCTTTTTTTCCTACACCAACTTTTTATTTTCCCTACATTTTTCCCTACACTACTTTTTTCAATTTTTTTTCCATGTTTATCTTAAAAAAATACAAAAATAACATAAAAAACTAAAATATCAGCTCTGTTTTATAATATACATATATATATGTAAAAACAATGTAAAAAAAACAAGACAATTGAGAGATTTATGGCAGTATCACGATTCGATGTTCAAAATTTATTTTATGTGCCCCCAACAAAAAAAAATTCATAAAATTTAATATAATTATTTTAAATAAGGTTTACTCTTGCGTTTACTCTTGCTGTTTACTTTTATAAATTTTCAGAACATTAAATTATTTTTTTCAATCCTGAGTTACTGCATTAAACCCCCGACTACTCTATTAACAAAAATAAAAAATAACATAAAACATAAATAAAAAATACAAAAATAACATAAAAAACTAAAATATCAGCTCTGTTTTATAATATACATATATATATGTAAAAACAATGTAAAAAAAACAAGACAATTGAGAGATTTATGGCAGTATCACGATTCGATGTTCAAAATTTATTTTATGTGCCCCCAACAAAAAAAAATTCATAAAATTTAATATAATTATTTTAAATAAGGTTTACTCTTGCGTTTACTCTTGCTGTTTACTTTTATAAATTTTCAGAACATTAAATTATTTTTTTCAATCCTGAGTTACTGCATTAAACCCCCGACTACTCTATTTATAAGGAGTCAGAATATATCGCCAGAATATATAATCCAAAAATATTTAATGACATTTAACTATTTTCTTTGATAACTTTTAAACAAATCAAGGGATTTTAAAAATCCTAATTGAGATAGTTGAGGTTAATATTCACGAAAACGTGGCACAGTGGTATAGGAAAAAAAAAAGAGGGAAATAATTCGGTAACTTCTAAACGGTTAATCCGATTTTAATGAAATTTGGTATGCACAAAGAGGAGGTGTTGTCGAGTTTAGGTTTTGAATTTGGACCTTATAGGCCAACCAGGGGCCCGGCGGGGGGTCCTCAAATTAGGACACCTCGGCTATGTTAAATTTTTAAAACGATCCTATTTCTTCATTTGAGTTCCGATTTAAAAAAAATTTCGTATATAGAATCTCCTCATCGAGCACTATAAAAAATGTCGTCGTAGCAGTAAATTATCTCTTATAGTTTAGGAGATATTCGCATTTGAATATTAAAATTTTAAAATTTTTACCGTCCTTACTTTAGTTTTTTTGATAATAGCAGGTCCAAATATTTCCGATTTTCGCCATTTTTTTTTATTTGCTTAACAACAAGTTTATATACCAAGCAGTGAAAGAATTATGTAAAAATCATGACTGAGTCCAAAGTTATAGGCATTTAAATTTAAAAAATTAAAAAAAGGCGATTTTTTGACATTTTTTTGGGAAAAAAGTATCTTTTTCTTTTTAAGTTATCTAAAAAGTTTCTAAGAAGATGTATATAGAATTTATACTTTTTGGAAAGCTGACTTTACATAAAATACGATAAATGAAACAAAACCTAAAAATTTTTGATACCGAGGGGACCAGGTCCATCCAAAAAAACCCTATTTTTTATGGAAAATTAAATTTTGAGCAAAAATTCTCAAATCGCATAGTCGATATCAAATTATAGTGACCTGTTTTATATGACCCAATAAGTTCTTAATCATTTTGTAACGGGTTTCGATAACCCCGCCCCTGGTATGGATATAATAGGCAAAAAACCAAAAAATCCCATTTTTGGGATTTTTTAAAACTTTTTTGGGAATTCCGGGATTTCTAATAAGAAAATTCGAAATTTTTATTTAATTTTGGATTTTGAGTAAAAAAATCTACCTAACTGTAAAATTTCATCAAAAAATATTCATAAATAAAATTTTTATTGCAATTTGAAAAATTTGTATCTTCGCAAAAACTGAATAAAAAACATTTTTTAATTTTTTTTAAAAAAAGTATTCCGCGAATTTTTTAATTTTCAAAAATTATATACAGTTTTGAAAAATAGACAAAATTACCTTTCCATTGATATATAACATGCCTACCTAATGTTTTTTAAGTGACAAATTAATTAGGGAAAACTCAACATCTTTTAGAAAATTTACCTAGCACTATTATTTTCATCCATATATGTAACAAATTTAAGAGTTAACCTTATGGATGAAAATAATAGTGCTAGGCAAATTTTCTAAAAGATGTTGAGTTTTCCCTAATTAATTTGTCACTTAAAAAACATTAGGTAGGCATGTTATATATCAATGGAAAGGTAATTTTGTCTATTTTTCAAAACTGTATATAATTTTTGAAGATTAAAAAAATCGCGGAATACTTTTTTAAAAAAAATTAAAAAGTGTTTTTTATTCAGTTTTTGCGAAGATACAAATTTTTCAAATTGCAATAAAAATTTTATTTATGAATATTTTTTGATGAAATTTTACAGTTAGGTAGATTTTTTTACTCAAAATCCAAAATTAAATAAAAATTTCGAATTTTCTTATTAGAAATCCCGGAATTCCCAAAAAAGTTTTAAAAAATCCCAAAAATGGGATTTTTTGGTTTTTTGCCTATTATATCCATACCAGGGGCGGGGTTATCGAAACCCGTTACAAAATGATTAAGAACTTATTGGGTCATATAAAACAGGTCACTATAATTTGATATCGACTATGCGATTTGAGAATTTTTGCTCAAAATTTAATTTTCCATAAAAAATAGGGTTTTTTTGGATGGACCTGGTCCCCTCGGTATCAAAAATTTTTAGGTTTTGTTTCATTTATCGTATTTTATGTAAAGTCAGCTTTCCAAAAAGTATAAATTCTATATACATCTTCTTAGAAACTTTTTAGATAACTTAAAAAGAAAAAGATACTTTTTTCCCAAAAAAATGTCAAAAAATCGCCTTTTTTTAATTTTTTAAATTTAAATGCCTATAACTTTGGACTCAGTCATGATTTTTACATAATTCTTTCACTGCTTGGTATATAAACTTGTTGTTAAGCAAATAAAAAAAAATGGCGAAAATCGGAAATATTTGGACCTGCTATTATCAAAAAAACTAAAGTAAGGACGGTAAAAATTTTAAAATTTTAATATTCAAATGCGAATATCTCCTAAACTATAAGAGATAATTTACTGCTACGACGACATTTTTTATAGTGCTCGATGAGGAGATTCTATATACGAAATTTTTTTTAAATCGGAACTCAAATGAAGAAATAGGATCGTTTTAAAAATTTAACATAGCCGAGGTGTCCTAATTTGAGGACCCCCCGCCGGGCCCCTGGTTGGCCTATAAGGTCCAAATTCAAAACCTAAACTCGACAACACCTCCTCTTTGTGCACACCAAATTTCATTAAAATCGGATTAACCGTTTAGAAGTTACCGAATTATTTCCCTCTTTTTTTTTTCCTATACCACTGTGCGTGGGTTTTAGTTTTTACGTTTACAAAAAATCGATTTCACATCGAAAATAATAGACATATTAGAAATTTGATAAATCTATATGAAAGATTTTAGTATGTCGCATGTTTTGTAGACCTCAGTTCAAGAAACCCGAATTTTGGATTATGCCAGGCTTGTAGCGATATGTAGGTACACATATTGTAGAAATTACAAGCGGAATTTTTACTAACGATACACTTAAAATGTATTTCATTTTTAATTTTAAAGTTTAATACATGAGAGAGTATATTTTTAGTTGATAAAAACTATGAAGTTGAAAAAATCCCTACAACTTGACAATAGTAAGAAATCTTTCCCTTTTTTCCTTCACGTGAAATTTTTGAAAAAAAATCCCTACAAAAAGGGAAAAATCCCTACACTTGGCATCACTGTTTGTAACACACAATAAAATTGGTCCTATACCCACCTTAAAGTATACCATGAAGCAGTGTTGCCGGAACTCCCTCAGAATAAAGTGCAAAATGACGGTCAAAAAAGTGCAAATTCGTTGAAAAAAGTGCTAAATTCATATCAAGTTTTTAAAAGTCCATTAAGCCATGTCTACACGTCTGTGCGGCTGACTGTCCAGGTATAATGTACAGGTCGCAATTTTTCACATAATTCAACGAGATGTTTTATATGAAAAATGCAAAAGAATATTTCAAATTGATCCATGATTTGACCTTGCCTATAAAAAATCCCTTTACAAAATCAATAAGGGGTAATTTCAAAAAATTTCGAACAAAAAAGTAAGATTTTGAACATGACCCTCTCCGATTTCGATGAAATTCGGTAGATACATTCTTCTTGTAAATACGGAATTTAAAGTAAATTTTCAAATTTGTTACGGTCCAGATTTTATCGATGTTTAAAGTTCATATTTATTTTTTTTTGGATTTTTTTTCAACAAGCATTAAATGTAACATCGTATATTTACTAAACTGTTTATCCGATTTTAATCGTTTTAGTTCCCAATTAAAGCCTATGTCTTGTAGTTTTATAATATTCAAGATATTTAAAAATTTAAAGTTTTATTTGTTGATGAACACAAAAATAAATTTAAAATTTTGAAACAAAAATTAAATTGTTTATGAACAAAAAATTAAAATTTTTGAAATTTGTATGGAAATGATGTGAATTATTTTACTAAAAGTTGATTTACTTGAGATTCCCTCATTGTCCCGTTTTGAAATTTTTATATTTTATTGAAAACACTATAAGCAATCTTATGTGAAGGAATAAAGAAATATAAGGTGCCTTTTTTGAGATATCCTTGACTAAGACGTTGTTTGATGTCATGATTCATACCTTAAAACAAATATTTTAAATAAAATATTTTCAAACTGCAAGACATAGGTTTTAATTAGGAACTAAAACGATAGGTTAGGTTAGGTTGATAGGAGGATGTATACTACATCAAATCCGAAGAAATACACCTAGGCCACTATCGGGCCTGTTGTGCGCTCTAATTCAAGAAAAAAACTTTTGTTCACTGAATGTATTATTTTTCCATGTTCAGAAACTCAGTTTCCTGGACGTAATTCCTAAGAATCTTCCAATCGGTGTTGGTTAAGAATGTTATAGATACTTGATATCTTGATACTTGGATCTAACTTCGACGAATGCCTGACAATGGCAAAGAAAGTGCTCCAGAGTTTCACTGTCCTCTCCACATGCTCTACATTCGTCTGAATCCGCACGTCCAATTTTGTATAGATGTGCTCGTAATCCTGTGTGTCCACTGAGAATACGTACCATCATACTAACCTCAGACTTGCTCATTTTGAGAAGATTTCTCGTCTTGCTCTCATCAGGGTCACCCCATAGAATCTTTGTGGTTCTACCCACCGTTTCATTATTCCAAGAGGCCTTATGGGATTCTCTCATCCATATTTTTAATTCAGCTTTTGTTGCGTCGAATGGTTTTGCGTTTGTCAGGTTAACTACATCGAGCTCCCTTCCCTTTAAAGCTATTACATTCGCCCTTTCGTTGCCGACTACTCCCGAGTGGCCTGGTACCTATATGATGTGAACCTTACCTCTGGGAGAGTATTCAGTTAAAGCTTTCTTACAATCCAATACGGTCTTAGATTTAATTCTATCACCTGATATCGCACAAATTGCCTTCTGGCTGTCGGTAAATATATTAAGCCCTGTGGGCGCCATATTTATTCTAATCCAATTTACACATTCCGTTATTGCTCGTACTTCTGCCTGGAAGCTTGTGTTATGATTAGGTAAACGGTGGTATATTTCTGTTTCTGGGTCTTCAATATAGAACCCCAGGCCCACTTTGTCCCCTAATTTAGAGCCATCCGTGTAGCAACGGATTCCTACTGGTATTTGCTCTAATGTTCCGCTTGACCAAGACATTCTATCTGGGATTAGCGTTTCAAAGTTTCCGACATATTCAGTGTCTGGTATGCGATCAGGCACGTCCGATGAATGTGTATAACCTTCCAATGTGTCCAGTATACATTGATGACGTGTCCTATAACCGTTTTTGGCCAGTTCGCCTAAAGTAAAGAGCCGTTCTGCTGTAAGCGCCGCCTCATATCTTATATATGTTTCAATGGGTGGAATATCTAGCAACGTTTCCAGAGCCTTGGTTGAAGTAGTACACATGGCACCGCTTATACCCAAGCAGCATGTACGCTGAACTCCCTGTAGCAGTTTGATATTACACTTTTTGTCCAAAGCAGTCCACCAGATTATTGAAGCATAAGCTAGAATTTGTCATAGTAGGACTAAGACCCCATTTCATGCCTATGGTTCTCCTACATATCGCCCAGCACCGATGTGCTTTGTTGATCCTATCCTCTATGTGGTGTCTCCATTTTAATTTCCGGTCAAGTATTACACCTAAGTACTTAACTTTGTCTGTCACCGGTATCTTCTTGCCCAGGAAGCAAGGTTCAGTATATGTAGAAATTTTTGTCTTTCTTGTGAAAAGACAGATTTCCGTCTTCGCCGGGTTAACATTGAGGCCTCTCGGTTGAGCCCAGCTCAAGGCCGTATTCAGAGCCTCCTCAGCTCTTCTACACAAGTAATTTGGATCCTTTCCCTTTAAAAGTATTACGACATCGTCTGCATAGCAGACAGGGTAAGTCCTTTCTCGGTTAGGGTCCTTAGGAGGCTATTAATCGTGGTAACCCAGAGTAAAGGTGACAAAATGCCACCCTGTGGTATACCGCGAAATACCTTTTTCCTGATAGTTACATCGTACATCTCGCAGCTTATCCATCTGTTCCTTAGCATGTCGTTGATCCAGTTACGGAGCACCCGGTCAACATAAAACTGGTCTAGGGATTGGATAAGGGTATCAGTGTGCACGTTATTGAAAGCGCCTTCGATGTCAATGCATACTGCCAGTGTATATATACAGTTTGCTATCGAAAGATTCACTTATGTAGTGGACAACTTCATTTAAAGCGGTTTCCACCGATCGACCCTTTACATAAGCATGCTGCTTATATTTAAGGTCTTTGTATGGTATGCTGCTTTTAACCATGCTATCGACTATCCGTTCCAAGGTTTTAAGTAGGAAGGACGTAAGACTTATCGGTCGATAGGACTTAGGTGTCGCATAGGTAGGTTTCCCTGGTTTGGGTATAAATATTACATTTAACTGGGGTATATGCCAATTTTAAGCATGCAGTGAATATCTGTGACAGATGTACGGAAACCAGTCCCGCCTCCATCTGCAAAAGTGCCGGGAAAATTCCATCCGGCCCTGCAGCTTTATAGGGAGCAAAGGTCTTGGTTGCCCCTTTAACCATGTCAGTTGTAATAACTATTTCCGTGTTACCCTCCCCTTCCTCCAATATCGGTTCATCTATGTTATTCGATATACCGGGTGGGAAATGAGAATCCATTAGGAGTTTCATTGTCTCCTCCATATCCTCAAGCCTCCTACCCGTGTTATCGATCATAGATTCCGGTTGGACATGAGTTTTGGATAGGAATTTTTTTATCTTCGATACGTCATTTACGCTATCTACCTGTTCACAGAATAGTTTCCAGGAGTCTCGTTTGGCTTTTCGAACGATTTTCTTATATTCACCAAGTTTATTACGATACTCATCCCAGTATACTGCGGTCTTTTTACGCCGTGCCCGGTTAAATAGTTTGCGAAGAGTCTTCCCAAGGTTCCGGATCTCCCCAGTTACCCAGGGTTTTTCCTGGGCAGATCTCCGCTCTCGCAGAGGGCAGCTGTCCTCGAACGATTCAACCAGGGCACTTGTGAACGTTTCCACTTTGGCATCTATATCCTCCTTATTTCGACATTGAAAAGTGTCCTGACCTAAACGGTTCTTTAGTAAGGTCCCGAACATTGTCCAATTAGTTTTAGACTTATTCCGAAACTTTATCGGCTTTGGTGGTGGCCTTAGTATTTTGAATCTTATGTACCGATGATCAGAAAAGGAGTGCTCGTCCGAAACTCTCCAATCCTGAATTTCGTTTATAAGCTCTTCTGAACATATAGTTATATCTAATACTTCTTCTCTGATTCTATTGACGAAGGTAGCTTTATTACCTAAGTTCAATGTTATCAAGTCTTTAGTATTAAAGAAATCCATGAGGGCTTGTCCCCTGCGATTGGTGTTTGTACTACCCCAAGCTACATGGTGCGAGTTGGCATCACAATCTATTACAATTTTCTTATTTTTTCTTTGTGCCTCTTCAACCAGTTTCATCAGATCCGACGTTGGTGGTAGTGTCGGAGAATCGAAAGGCAGGTAAATAGATGCAAGGAATATGTTGCCACGACCTTGCTTCAGCACCGTTGCATCCGATGTTGATAATCCTGTTGAGAGGAGAAAACATAAGTTCTTGTGACATAAGATACATGTTCTCGGGCGAGATCCTGTATCAGCGTAGAAAAGTTGGAAATTTACGTGATTTAATCCAGAAACCTTGTTGCGAATCGTCCAAGGTTCCTGGATTAAAGCTATATGTATTTTACCTGTATTGATTTTAGCCATCAGAGCGTTGGTAGCTGTCTCGCTCCGATGGAGGTTTATTTGGATAACCTCAATCATGGTCATCCATTAAACTGACTTCCAGCGAGTTGGTGGTCACCTCCTCGCTCTTTGGATTTGACTCCTCCGGATAGCCTGAAGTGGCTATTAATGCAGTGGGTACTGTTGATGGCACTGCGGTGTCCTTATCAGGCATAGTAATAGCAGTATTTTTAATAGACACATTCCCAATTCTGGAGAGCACTGCTGTTCTGTCTTCTGGCGGGTGAGTGATTTCCTCCTCGCTTTTAGGATTTTACTCCTCAACATTGCTAGTACTTGCTAATGATACATTGGGTACTGTCTTAGGTGTTTTAGTGTCCTTGTCGGGGCCGGTTTTGACAGCCCTTTCAATCGGCGCCTTCCCAATTTTGGAAAGGGCAACTACACTTTCTTCTGGCGAGTTAATGGTAAATTCCTCGATTTTAGGATTTGACTCCTCAACGTTATCAGTAGTGGATACTGATGCTGTGGTCTTAGGTTTTTTAGTGTCCTTTTCGAGGCTTGTTGTAACAGCCCTTCCAATCGGCACCTTCCCAATTTTGAATATGACAGATTTAGAGGCGAAGTAAGCCCTACCTTTATTCTTGGCAAGACTAGCCATGGATTGCTGGTCGATACCTATTACAAATAAAGTTCCTTCAGGTTCTTCTTTCCTGTAAAAAACATCCCATTTTTCCACGGCCAGCTCAGCATTTTGACCTCCAAAAATTTCCAGTATACGTTCATTAGCCAGTTTACTGCCCCATCCTTTTATGTAGACAGTGGACTTTAGGAGCACCGGAAGCTCGCTCTTCTTTGCCAGTCCCAGCCTAGCGCCGTCCCAGGGAGGAGGGATACTTTCCACCAAGTTCTTTAGGGTGCTAACACATTGGTGAGATGCCAACCTCATCAACATCACGCCCATGCTGAACTCGCAGCTCTCGCTCTCTATTGGTTGTTTGCCCTTTGAAGCGATTGCATGGTCCACTATCTTATTGTTGACCAGGTCTTCTATTTTACTCTGTTGGTCTATTGGAATTTTGCCTGTCGGATTACCGGCATCGTAAACTGCATAGCAGAGATCGTCCCGGTGCCTACTTCTGGAAACTTTGGCGTAAGATGGCGGCTCTTTTCCTTTTCCTCCGTCTAGCTTCTCCTTCCTCGTTTTTCGGGGCTTCTTTTGAGATTCCCTTACCTTCGAGGTTGATTTCGCCGACGTGTTCGTCTTCGGAATATCTGGCTTGGCGTTGTCACCCTTACTCGCAGGATTCTCACTTGAGATTCCTTTGAGTGAAGTATGGCTTGGCTTCGACTGTGTATTAGAAGACGGGGAGCTCTTTTTCTTCTTAGGTTTATTCTCAGTTGTCAACTCCTCGGGAGACCTGATCCTTTTTGCCTCAGATCTTGTGAGAGAGTCCGATTTTTCCTTTGGAGTGTCGTGGGATTGACTAACTATGATTTTCTGAAGCGTCTTTTTCAACTTCCTCCTCTGTGCTCCAGAAAGTCTTTTCTTAGTAATAGGTAGTTTAGCTATGCTATCACTCACCTCTTTCACCATTTGTTCTACTTCATCCTTTTTGGAATTTGCTATAATGGTATTATTATTATTGTCATCTTAGGATTCAGAGTCGGAACCCTCACCTATATTTAAAGGCTGAGGTAGCTTAGAGCTCTCTCCGAGTACATCCTTCTCTTTCACCCCTATATTTTTGCCAGCGGCATGCTGTACACTTGACACATTGTCCGCTACGGAGGCCAAGGTACCCACCTCCGTAGTAGTATTTTGCTCACGATTGCAGGATAACGACGGCACGTGACTCGCGAGTAGATCAACACTTGCCGCCGGTACTGGGTTATTTAGGCCCTGCACCGTAACTTTTATCTTTTTATTTTTATTTTCCATATTTGTTTTTTTTCCAGTTTTTGGTCCGCCGGGAATATAATATTCCCAGGTGGTGGACAATCTGCCCTCCCTCAGCTTAAGTGAAATTAAAGCTGGGAGAGGACAGATGGTCCATCACCACCCCCTATCCGCCACCCGGGGACGCGCTCGGTAGGAAAAAACTGGAAAACTCCCCCGAGAACTAAAACGATAAATATTTTAGAAAATATATGATGTCAAATTTAATACTTGTTGAAAAAAATCTTAAACAATTTTAACTTTGAACCTTAATAAAATTTAAACTGTAATGAATTTGGAAATTTTGGTGAACTTTAAAATTCGTATTGATACAAAGAATGTGTGTACCAAGTTTTATCAAATTCGGAAAGGGTAAGGTACAAAACCTGTTCGAAAATTTTTTAATGCCCCTAAGAATAAGCATATACATACATATATATGTATGTATATAAAATAACTAATAACACTAGGTAACAACGATTTTGTTTAGGATATAAAACCTATATGGGTTTCTTTGTTTAGGACGTCTAAGACCAGAAAAAGTATTTAAATAATCTAGGATATCAAATCTTTTAATTATTCATTAAGAAAAAAATGCTAAAAAAGGGTTCGAAAGAAAAAATATAATATTTATAGTTTTAGTTATTTTTTATATAAACAATTTTATGGGTCTTTTTCACAACACTTTAGCAGATGTATTCATATCGCAAAAATATTGAAAATTCAGTTGAAATAATCTTAAATCTTGGTGAATAGATGTCAGGTTTATTACTCATACTTCAAAGAGCTTTTAGGAAACAATATAAATGTTGATGTAACAAATGAATTATGAGGGTTATATTCAAATACGCAAGTTTGTAACTCTGGAATAAATTGTCAATAATATTTTCGAAATAAAAAAAAAAATTAACAAAAATAAATTAAAAAAATTTGGTAAGAATAAGTAGAACTAGTTATATTGAATATTTTTTTCTGAGTTGATTGATAGGTTCCCAAAAGTAGCACAAGCACCCCAAAATCGGTACTCATTTTCTCCAAATTTAACAGCACTACTGAAGGATGATGCTAAATTAAATATAACCTTAATAAGTTTTATAGGATCTTAAATGTCTCTATCAAATTCCATAGGAATCGGTCTATATTATATCCAAGCGTCCATAATAACTTGCTTAAAATCATGTGCAGCGATGAAATTCTTCATAATCAAGTTTACCTCTATATATGTAAATCCTTTTTCAGGAAATAAATTTATTCTTAATAAATTATTAAAACATATTAGTATTATGATACATTCGAAAAAATGATTTGTTTTAAAACATCCTTCTTAGAGCTCGGTCCGCGATCCAAACCATTAAGATCGTATTCCGAAAATAAAACCGATACACGATAATAAAATTTAAGCATAAATCTAATAAATGAGCAAATCTTGGTAAAACGTGTTGTGTTGCGTATGTAAGATTCGGCATTCCCGAACTTTTACCTGTTTTTACATGCTCACACATTTTTATTTTATTGTATATTTTAAATTTTAATGATTTTTTTTTTTTTTTCAAAAAAATGTTTTTGGAAGATGTTAGCCTTTTAAGAATGTAGTTACTTCATTGTAGTGACACCAAATTTTTAACAAAACAACGCTCTTTTAGCTTATTTTTTCAAACATTTTTCACAATTATTGCACAATAATATTTCAAATAATTCACTTCTTAATATAATTTACAGTGTAAATTATAAATTACAATAAACATATGCAAACATTTTTTTGTGAGAATTTCCTAAAATTTCACAAACATCTCAAAACTAAATTTTTGCAGTTCTCTAGACAAATTAAACTTTAAAGTTCTTTAATTATAAAAAGTGCAAAATAGAAGAAAAAATGACAAAAATGCACTTTTAATGCTAAAAATTTCTAGCAACAGACGAAAAAGTGCTAAAAAGCATCTAGCACTTTTTTCTAAAAAATAAGTGCAGCCGACGAAAAAAAAGTGCTAGAATTGCACTTTAATGCCGTTATGGCAACACTGCCATGAAGAGACTCCACGAGAGTTAAAAAGAGCCCCAAGAGAGCTTGAAAATGTTCCAAGAGAGCAAATTATCTCTAAAAAGGAGAAAGAAATGGTTTCAATGCCAAAAGAGGTTTCAAGAAACCCTGAAGATACTTCACGAAATGCTGCAAGAGAGCTAGATAATACTCCAAATGAATGCAAAGCTTCAAAATATAAAAAGAGAATTAATGATGTCTCCACGAGAGTCAGAAATTGCTCGAGGAGAGCAATACGCAGTAGTTGTTAAAATGATATCCTTTCATTTATGGAATGTTGTTGATACCGTGGTGATGCATTGGAAGAATGTCCAAAATTTTTATATCTTTCACATGAGATATGTATGTATGTGCATTTTATCAGCATACATATTTTTGATTTAAGTTTTGCGCTATTTTCCACGTTTGGAGATATTTTTACAAAGTATTTTATATGCGAACCGTAGTATTTATTAATCATTATAGGACTAGGTCCATTCGTGAATAAAACCCAACTTTGTTTATAAAAATCCGTTAGCAATTAACGACGTTATTGATATTTTATTTAATATTAAATTGTTCAAAAATTTATTGAATGACGCTTTATATGGGATAGGGTTAAATATGAGCCGATCCTCATAAAATTTGTTGGAAGAATTTATGTTTTTATAAAAGTTATTATATGCTGAATTGCATCATGATATTAATATAATTAACCCATTAATGCCCACAGTTACATATATGTAACGCAAATTAATTCAAATTTGGACTCGAAATGCACAGAAATGGAAAATGCAAAGTTACTTTTTTCTGGTGGATAGGTTAACTTAACATGTTCTTAACGATTATAAATCGAATTTAAGTAATTTTTGCCTATAGAATTGTATTTTTGGGTTATTTTGTAAAGTGCCTATTTCGTAAACCTGCAAAAAGTCATATTTTTCGAGGAATGAATTCTTAGAATGTTAATAACTTCTATGTAGTTAGTTTTTAAAAAAAGTTTCTGACGTAAACTTATAAAGAAGTAATTAATGTTTATTACCTAATTGTTTATAAACATATACCATGTCCTTGCGGTGACTTATAAAGAGGATGATAAAGGTGTTGCGTATTTGTAACAGTGGGTAGTTCTCAGTACTTTTTGTCCCACTCTACATACGATATAAATAATGAACAACTTGCTTACTTTTTTATGAAATCTGCCTCAAAAATAGTTTTTTATCAGAGGAATGGGTTTTTAACGTAATAAAAAACAACATATGTTCTTGAAATATTGATATTTGATGACAAGCAATATATTTTTAATGTAAATGTTTCTATTAAATCGTCCTTTCGTGGATATTTTAAATTTTTTAAGAATTTCTGTAAAGGATATGCCATTTGACCGCATTAGAAATTGTTCAAGGCACAGTTGCCGAATCTTAAATATATATTTTTACTAGAAAATCGGAATATAATTGCAATTATCCTTCAAAAATTAAACATCGGTTGAAAATTATTACCATTTTCTTGGGATATTAGGGAAATTGCAAGGATACTAGTGCCAAGGACCTTTGGTAAATGTATGCAAAATGTGTAACGTTAATCAATATATCTGTTGCTGCAAGAAAATATACACATTTCTTTAAATTCATTTATTGACATTACAGAAATTACAAAATTCCACAAATTAAAATTTTATAATTAAACAATTTTTTATTTTATATGAAAAAATTTAGTATGATACACCAAAATAGCTAATCCAAGCTTGAATTTCATCGTGATATTTGTGTTTATAAGTTAATTGTGTTATAAGTTAATTTTCTGAAGGGACTTTGTATGGGAGCAAGGGTCAAATGAGGCCTTTATGAAATTTGGCGAGGTCATCAAGACTTGTATAAAAATTAGTTGTGCCGCTTTTTATCAATATACAGGTATATTTAACATAATTATGCTCTCAGAAGCCATTTTCGGGGGGTTCTGTTGTATGGAGGCTAGGTGAAATAATGGACCTATTTTAACCATTTTCAATAGACTTCGTCCTTGGGCCAAAAAACGTGTGTGCTTGCGCACAAGGTTTACATGGACAGCCAGACTTGCTATACTTTAAGGTGGGTATAGGACGAATATTTTTGTATGTTACAAACATCAGCACAAACCCAATATATACCACTAAAGTGGTGTAGGATATAAAACATAGTTTTCTAATGTATTAATAAATAGTATGGTTCCTATTAGGGTTGTTGCGAATGCCAGTTTAGCGAAAGCGAATAATTTTATTTTTTGCGAATGCAAATAGTATAATTTAAGTTAATTTGCATAGAAAATTGAAAATTCTGAAATTACATAATATATTTTGCTGAAAAATTGAGTTGTATCAATATTTTTACTTCATAATACATAACTAAAGAACAAATACAGGTCAGGGAATTTTAATTTTCATTCTCTAAGAGTGTTTACATTTAATTTTTCGTTTAGTTTTCTTAGAAATAGTATTCTCTAAAACGTTCGCTAAGATTTTGCGAATGCAAAAATTCGATTGTAAAAAAGAAGCGAATAACAGCTTAATTACAATTGGAACCACAACCGCTGTCGACAATGAGTTTTCATACATTTTCATGGAGAGCAAAATATCGTCTTGTGGTTGGTGATATTGTGGTTGATATAGATTCTATTTTATTTTTATTGCGCTCTCGGGCGATCCTCTCATTTTTATCTTATTTTCATGTTGTAGCAATGCCATATGTTCATAATATTTTGCAAAAAATCTTGCAAAATTGTAAAAACAGGGTCATAATGCGCATTTGTTATTATTAACAGAAGATATTATATGAAAATAATAAAAATTGAAATGCGAAAACATATTATTGTTTTGTTTCTTTTATTTTATTCTGAATAATTTTTTAACCATTCCTATTTATTTCTTAAAAAATAATTCTAATTTTAAACAAAAACATAATTTTGCTTTGATTTTTTCTAATAAACGTCAGAAAATATGATCTGTCGACAGTCGCTTAATTTTAATTCGTCGCTCGCTCTTTTTTTGTGGTTTGTCGACAGCGGTTCCAGTTGTAATTAAGCTGTAATTCGCATATGCGAAAGCGAGCTAGTTCCCTAGTTCCTATATAAAATACTTTGTTAAAACATCTGCATACTTGGAAAACGATGCAAAACTAAAATGAAAAATATGTTTGTTAATGAAATACATACAGCTGTGTTCAAAAAAATAGGAGTGAGACTTCAAAATAATTGTGCAGGTTATTTTTAAAAAGAAACATTTACGGAAATCCAATATTTTTTCACGATATTTGTTTGTTAGGTGTTTAAAATAAAAAACGAATGAAATTTTTTATATAGCTTCATTAGTTCTTTTGTTATTTACTTTTTTCGGAATCCATATCAGATTACGACTGTTCAAAAAAATAGGAGTACGGTATACCTAAGTTAGACTAATTTTCATCATTCGTAGTAAATATTAAAAATATAGTATAAAATTCTTGTATTTGAATAAATTTAAGCAATTTTAAACACAGTTCACGATTATTTCATTTAAAATCATGAAAAAAGTGTCAGAATTTACGAAAGGGGAAATCTGTTTAAATATCTTGGAAATTATGAAAATATCGCGAAAAGAAAAATAAAATATCTCAAGCTAATTTCATTAAAGGATTATTTGAATACTTTAAGAAGTAAAATTTTTTAAAATCTCTCATAAAAACTAAACATTTTATGCAAATATTGAAATTAAGCCAAATTGTAGTTATAAAACATCGTGATCAATATTCAATTAGTTCAGATCAATTTTCAAACAAAATTTTTTTGAAAATATTTAATTTCAGACCATAAAGCATATAGTCAAATCCATAAAGATTGCCAAGTACCACAGTGGCAATCTTTATGGATTAGAGGTGGTTTCATACATGGATGAATTTTTAATGCAAGAATACGACAACAAATTGTGTTTTTAAATCTAAATGAATTCAGAAAATATATTGGAAGTCCATTAATCGAAAAATATTAAGCTATAACCAACTTTCAAAGAAGTAGTATAACAGGAATGATTAGAGGTGGTTTCATACATGGATGAATTTTTAATGCAAGAATACGACAACAAATTGTGTTTTTAAATCTAAATGAATTCAGAAAATATATTGGAAGTCCATTAATCGAAAAATATTAAGCTATAACCAACTTTCAAAGAAGTAGTATAACAGGAATGATTCAAGACGGGTCTTGACAAAAAGGGTATGGCCTAATAAATTGAATGGAATCGTAGACCCAAGGTTGTAGGTAAACATATTACCCCAAGATATGTTCTTATATTCCCAACAAACAAAGTTGATAAAATGGCGATGTAGTCTTATGAAAACATGATTGATTCCAAAATGGTGGAAGCACGTTCCATAGGAAGTAGGCAATGATATGGTTGTCGACTTACTGATTGTAAAACAAATCGTTAAAAAACCTTGCGTATAACGTCTTTTAAGGGTTTCCCAATAAATTACAGCATATTTGTGGATAATCGTCCACGATATGCGTCATCAAGCTCCTTAAAGCCGTTGTCGGAAAGACATTAAGTTCTGGAGACTCAGATACCCAAATTCTAAATAAAAACTTGACAAAAATAGCTGATGTTGTATTGCTACACACTAATTAATAATATTTTAGATGAAAGTCCTTTCTTTTTTGTTCTTATTTTAAAAATATTTGAACTTAAAACGAATACTCCTATTATTTTGAACAACAGATTTTGTATATAAATTTAAAAAAATATATATTTTTTAAAATAAATTTCTTAAATATTTAAAATTATGATTATAAAAATTAGAGAACAAGTTAAATAAATAAATTATAAATATATTTAATTTAAAATCTAAATCTTTCACTAAAAAATTTATATTTAAATTTTTTGAAATTTTCACTTCTATTATTTTGAACGCAACTGTATGTATATATTTTTTCCAGGTTATTTTAAATCATACTATATGTTAATTTGACCATACGTCCGCTATTTTAACTGGTTGTCATCTCTTAAATTTATGTCCTCTTTCTGTCATCTATTTCCATAATTTGTCATCTTTAGTCATCTTAATTTTTAAAATCTTGATCAGTATTTATTTTTGTAAATTAAAACCTCTTGTAAACTTTATAAGTACAGGATTTTAAACATTTACGGTTTTATTCATACAAATTTATTATAGGTTTATTAATCAATTTTAGGCAAAATTCACAAAAGTCGTATTCATAAAAGCCATTGACAAATATAAGACTTTTATTGTAGGCTCAACCAAAATTTATGTCAACAAAAAGTTGAATTACTAACATTTTATTTTTTAGATCTCAGCTTTTTTCGTTAATTTTATTTCGATAGCTAAAACTTATTATGATTTCTTTTAAAATAAAACATAGAAATTATAATTTTATCGTTTATAAATTTAAGAAGATCATATTTTGGAAACAAAAATTCCAATTATATGTTATATTTTAACAAAAAATTCTTAAATTAAAGGAATATTGTGATTACCTAGTATAGATATAAAATAAAATACATATTTTTTAATGAAATAGATTCAAATTCATTAAGACTAAAATTACAAAGAAATTATTAAATTGTACAAATTACAACTTAATAAAATCTAATACCAAACCCGTAATGTTGTAGTGTTTTCTAAATCCAGATTGGCAATTATCAATAAGATTTCTGGCATCCATATAATTCTGTAATTGATTTCTTAATAGAAGTTCTGGAAGCTTTGAGTGCTAATAGGTCTGTAATCTTCTAGCGAGCGAGGTGACCTATTTTCCAACATTTTGGAAAATAGGAAGAATTATCTCAAGTCAATGGTCTTGAGATACCCGGAAATATTAATTTTAAGAACTTTAGAGGTAAGCCATCCGGTCCAATGGCGTCACTTTTGATGTTCATCATAGCATTATAGATCTCATACACATCAACATTGCGAAACGTGAAACGCATTATTCCAGGAGTAAGATATATTAGAGTGAAATGTGGGTAAAATAATGTAGTTTCAAAATCAATTTCATTCGACGAGCTATCATCTTCAATGGTCCTTAGTCTACTAAATATTTGCGATTATGAGCAACATCCAAAATTCCTATTTTTCTAACGCGCCTGATAATTCCCATTTCTTCTAACGCGGCTGATTATGGATTTAACTTATTACGATGTTTATTAAAAATTTTACGATTAGTTTCCGATCTATTTTGGCAGTATGCCCGCCAAGCAAAATCCCTATTAATCCTTGCAGCCTTATTTAAATAGAGTCCATCCACTTATCCCGTTTGCGAGAGGATGATTTTCATAAGGGTACATACTGATCAAATATAGTCATTACAATCTGATTAAATATACCAAGTTGATAGTCCACGTTAGGTGCACAATACAGAGGCGTAGAATTTGTATTATTCAACAATTCAGATTGAAAACCTTGTAATCTCTGTACCAAAATTCCTGGGCGTTTCTTTAAACATTAATGGCATATGATAGGGACACTAACGCATACCAGAATTTAATGCAGGTATTTGGCATTGTCTACTCTCTGACACAAGATTCGCATTCGTAATACAGAATTCGTAAACATATCCATATTAAAATTTTCTACTACAATTGTTTTAGTGTACCTACTAGACTGATTAATAATCAAATCTTCAGATTCCTTAAAGTTGTCGTGTGGCAAATATGTAATTCCAAATTTGTCAACACCGTTCAAAGTTAACTCCGAGAAGACGCATTAAATTTTACGTTCATCCATATATTCACATATAACTTTTGCCCTAATTTTCTCTGAAATATACAGACAGACTCCCCAGCCCTTGACCAAGCCCGATCACTTATAAAAACTCGGTATCCACTCAAACCAATGACATTATCAGACACATATTGCATTAGCCACGTCTCTGTTACTCCAATGACATCGTACAAACTATTTTCAAAAATATTTTTAACATACTTTTGTTTTATCACGCTGAACTAGACTCTGGGCGTTGAAATGGCATACATATATTGAAATTGTTGGCATAAATCCTTGAGTTTATAAACGTGCTGCTATCAGAGGGCGAAGTCGACCGGCTTCGAGTCGGCGCTTAGTCGCCGCCGAACAATCTTCAGTTGCTTGAGTCGCCGCCGAAACAGGCGGCTTAAGTCGACTAACATTTTTTAAAGTTTTTATATGGTTATGTGAGACCAATTACTTTCGGAATCATTACGAAATCGATATTCGTTCTCTGTAACAAAATTAATATTATTGGCCCAATTATATTTTGAAAACGTACACGATTTTTCACAAAGGATATATGTAACAAGCGATATTTTATAATTTTCAATACATTAGGGTGGCCCCGTTTGTATGGAGGAAAAATAAGGTGTCGTTGTTCCCGACTAAAATTAAATTTTAATTGATTCTAAGATTCCGTTTCTCAAAATTTTTGTCCTGAGGTCAATATTTGGTGAGCTGAAAGGTCCTTGAGAGACGCTTACAATGGCATATCAGAAATTTTTGGGTACCAGTAAAAGTAATCGGAATTTTTAAATTTTTCGTAAAATTTTCAGATTTTTTGCATTTTAACACAGATGAGTTTAATATAATATGTTGAAATTAATACATAATAATCCTCAATAAAATTTACCGAAACTGTTTTTTCCGTTTTTCCAAATTCAATCTAAATCGTACGCCACCAAAGACTATATTTGGTTACCTTTTTTATAAATCAATTATTATTAATATTTTAAGCAAAGAGACTAGATTCTCTCAATCTTTCATTTTTGATATTTTTTGTTCTTTTTGAGCATACATTTAAGAATTTAAATTTTCTTAAAAACGTTCGGCTCTGAGCCGACTGCTAGCCGCCGCCGAATTTTTTTAGCTCAGCCGCCGCCGCCGACAATTTTAAGTCGACTTCGCCCTCTGGCTGCTATCTGCCAAGGGTCCCAAGTTATCAAACATTATACGTATTAAAAATCATTTCCAATAAATGTGCAAACAAATTACATACAGTGAATCAATTAAGTAATTTGCCTATGTAAAATTTTATAAATTTTAAGAAAAAACTTTATCTGAACAATTATTTTTAGCAAAATAGAGCAATTTGTTTGTTGTATTTTTTAAAGAATATCTTATATTTTAATTTTCTACCATAAAAAGTAAAATCGTGATATAAATTAACGAGATTTTTGATAAAATGTGAACGTATTGTTAATTTTTAAGGTCAATAAAGTATTTTGCTTTTTTAGGTTTTTTGTTCATTTTTTTAATATTGCTGCATTATTTTATAAAATTTAATATTTTTATTACTCCTATGTATTAGAATAACATTTTCTAGATATTTTAGTAGTGGAACGACTAAGTTTGGACATTTCTTAACCGATTTATTATCCTATATACCTATAAGAATTTTTCAATATTTAACTTAACATGAAATCTATCGTTTCTTTGATTTAATTTCGAAAATATTTTGAATTGGATACATGATATATTAGGAAATCAATGGATTTGGACCTAGACAAAAATTTTAGTGGGGTATAAATCTATAGATTATAACAAAAATTATCTGGGTTTTTTTATTTTGTATTGATAAACAAAAACTACATTACGGGAACCCCATCTATTTGGGGAGTACTGTGTGAATTTCATTTAGAATTGTATAATATTGATTCTTATTCAATAAAGCTAACACTATGAATAAAATACAGTAGGCGTAGTTGCATTTGGATAGTTATTCTTGATTTGGGTTCTAACTATATATATAAGTGTTTGTATTAGCTGAAATATATTGCTTTTGTGGATCTTAGGTGATGAGAACCGCCTCTATTTGTAAATATCTAAATTAAGTATTTTTCCCGTACCACACGATAGTTCACTTTATATTGTTTCCAAGCACCCTAAGGTCTGTTTAGAGGTCTAAATTTAAACATAGTGTTCTTTTAAGTTCGTATATGGACTTTGGAGAAGATAAATGAGGACTTCAATGGTTTTTGCTTTGATACAAGTCGCTCTCCTTTGGCAGTTAAAGATTTTGAAAGACTACTCAGTGCGTTTTTTTTAATAATTCTTTGTGTTATTTCATCAATTTCTATATTTTATATTTTTTTAATGATTGATTAAACATCTCATAATTGAATTTCATTGATTTATACTTGTTCTAAAAATCTAAACTAATTTTTTATATTGGAATTGCCTCATTATTTCCCTTTAAACATTTTTAACGCAAATAACTACACAGTTTCACACAATAAGGATATGATTTTTGAAAATTACAATTGAAGAATACTTAACACGTGTCCTTTTAACAATAAAACAATAAAATCCAAAAAGCAATTAAAAAATAATTTGAAAACCCCAACGAAATTAACTGGAAATTTCAATATGCAAAATACTTTATTGGCGTGCAAATTCTGATGAAAAATAATAAAATGCAATAACAAATGCACCAAAATTTTTATTTTTTTTTTTTCTTGGTTTTCTCATTCTACACAATCTCTATTTTCAATTGGAAAACATAAATTTACTTTTTACCTGTTTTTTTGAATTTTATTTATGAACAAAAAAACAAAATTCTCTTAAAAAAAGGTAGGCAAAAAACTTAGTTGATTGACTGTATATTCCCAAAATAACAAATTCCAAAAATAATAATTCTAAACAATCATTACAATAACATTATTGGCAATAAAGCCATGCGTAATTAGAATGAAAAGGGAGTAAAAAAGTTACTTGTTAAACTGTTTAAATATAATGTATAAAAAAATAATTTTACTTCATCAATCATAATATTAAGAATTCAATCAAAAATAATGAGCAAGAGAAAGAAATAATATAAAAGTAAATAATAACAATCTGGTACATACAGTAAATCAATTAAGTAATTTGCCTACGTAAAATTGTATAAATTTGAAGAAAAAACTTTATCTAAACAATTATTTTTAGCAAAATTAAGCAATTTGTTTGTCGTATTTTTTAAAGAATATCTTATATTTTAATTTTCTACCATAAAAAGTAAAATCGTGATTTTTGATAAAATGTAAACGTATTGTTAATTTTTTGGTCAATAAAGCATTTGGCTTTTTTTAGTTTTTTGTTCATGTTTTTAATATTGCTGTATTTTTATTACTTCTATATATTAAAATAAAAATTTTTAGATATTGTAGTAGTGGTACGACTAAATTTGGACATTACTTAACCGAATTATTATCATATATACCTATAAGAATTTATCAATATTTGACTTAACATGAAATCTTTCGTTTCTTTGATTTTATTTCGAAAATAATAAGTCATTTTGAATTTGATACATGATATACTAGAAAATAAATGGATTTGGTCCTAGAAAAAAATTTTAGTGGGGTATAAAACTATATATTATAACAAAACAATCTGGGTCTTTGGTCATTTTGTATTGATAAACAAAAACTGCATTACGGAAACTCCATCTATTTGGGAGTACTGTGTGAATTTTACTTAGAATTGTATAATATAGATTCTTATTCAATAAAGCTAACACTAAGTACCATCCTAGTCACTCTAAGTATGGGGACATCACCGTATACCACTATAGAGCTATTACATGCTAAAAACAAGGAAACAAGGAAGATGTTTATGTTCAATTTTCTTATTCGTATTTTTTTTATATTTTTTTATTTATTTTTGACAAAATTTGTCATTTTTCAATTAACATTAGTCATGTTAACGATATTTCATTTTTAAAAACAAAACCATTTCATATCGACAAAAACAATTTTTTTATTTGATATTGAAAAACTGTAAAAAGTTTTTCATAAATTTAATTTATTCTTTCAATTAATTCTTTTTAATAGTTGTCTGTGCAGTATTTTGCATGTATATAAAAACCATTTCTTGATTGAAATTCATCACACCCTTTCGGTCGATTTCAAATCATTCGAATTTTATTACACATAGGAGTATATCAAATATGCCAACTTTAAGAGAAAAAAAATTCGTTAGACATGTGAAAAAAGCAAGAGTTGGGAAATATTTTTGCTTTATTAAATCTCTAGTTTCAAACTAATATAAACTGGTTCGTATCTAATTTTGAGTGTCGGACGGTGTTATCACAGAAATAGTTAAAATTTAATTTTTTTAAATGAAAGAATATATGAACTTTTTTGTGTGTGTCTAATTTTTTATAGGAAAAAAATAACTGTAGAGAAGTTTTTTTATTTTATTTAGAATTATCAAAAAACCAGAGGATATTTTAAAACAATTTTACGACCCTCCTTAGGGTCGCTACTCCGCATGGAGTAGCTATATTTTTATTCATTGAGATCATAAATCGATTTTTAGCGATTAAAAAAACAATAATACCCGATGTGACCAACTCTGACGGGGTAACCACTGGCCCCAATTCCGCCCAACATCATCTATAACCGCCAATTGACTCGAAAACACGTCAGCTCCAAAATGTAAAATTTCATTGCGATACATCAAAAAGTTCCATAGATACCGAATTATTTCCAAAAATAAATGTTTCTAAATCACGGTATTTTTTTTTTTTTGAAGACCGAAATAACTTCGGGATCTACATACAAATATTCTATAATATTTGTATCTGTAGATTGTAAAGCAGTTCCGAATACTTATAACAAGCAACATAAAAACGATAAAGTGTGCTAAGAATTTTATAAAAGGCATTTCGATAGAAAATTTCGATATAAATTAACTCGGAATTTAATATACATACATACATCGGAGTTTATTTTATTTCTTACAATTTTATTTCTTCTTCATATGTAAATGGTTGAGAAGAATAAAAAAGTAAACCAAACGTCAAGAGTAAAATTTTGCATTTTCATATTTTAATAAAACTTCTGATGTGAAAAACTCGCATAAAAAACTTAATTATTATTTTAGAATTAACAAAATTTGCAAAGGTCGGTGAATTGAATAAACGAAATAAAAATAAAAAATTCTGAGAACTATGAAAAGGAAAAAATATAATAAAAAGTCCTGTGATATTTTTAAAAAGGAAATCCACGCATTTTGCTTCTGTTAAACATTCAGTTTTATCTTGATATGATAATTATACACTTTACACACATTTTTTAGAACGGGTTTTTGAGTTGGCAATCAAATGCCAGTTAATAATCAGATTAGTTAATCTAAAAATAAATTTAATCTGATGTTAATCGCCTTTGGTGTTTTTGAGTACAAGATTAAACATCGCAGTGTTACCATACAAAACAACAGAAAACGTCACTGTTTGTTAAACAATGCATGTTTTATGCACTTTTTAATTTTTTGCTCATGTTTAAACCACCTCCATTGGTCGCTTAAACTTGCAACCAAAATTAACTAATTGAGTACTCAAAAACAACTTTCGAGGATTTATTTTAATTGAATCGCTAATCTTTCACCTAAAGATTGGCCCTTAAATCCTTCTTATAATGTTAAGAGGATACTTACTTTCGAGATTGTCACATATTTTGATTTTTAAACTTTCTACGTACTGGTTTGCCGTATTTCAACAAAAAATTTAAAATAAAAAAAACACAGATTGCATTCAGTACATTAATCCGTATTGTTTGTAGGTATTTTTACATACAAAAAGTCACGAGGCACTTTCATATATTTCCTTTATTATTATCATATTCAATAAAATAAAAAATATTATAAATTTATAAATAAATAATAACTCATTCGATAGTTACATATGTTGTATTAGGGGAAAATACTGAAATCTTCAGGTTTATATAAATTTATGTCTTGTTGTATGAGGCTATGGGAAATAACTGACCAGAAAATGGTACCCTACCCGCGACTCTTCTAAACGAGTCTTTTATGAGCCCCACTTCAGTTCTGACTAATTTTTTAATCTTTTTTGAGTCATAAATGAGTCGACTTACTGGTCGTTTTAGAATTTTCGAATCATATTATAGTAGTTTTTGAATCTTTTCTGAGTAATTTTTATGTTTGTTACAGACAAATACAATGCACAGTGGGGCAGAATGGAAATTTTTTGGAAATAAATCTGGCATTTCTAAACGGCTGATCCGATCGGGATAAAATTTGGCGTGAGCGTAGCCAAGGAGTATTCGAGTTTGAGTTTTGAAGATGAACCCTGCAGATGCCCCAGGGACGGCGCTGTGGCGGCTCAAAGTAAGGTACCTACGACATGCAAAATTTTTAAACTCGTGCCATTTTTTTGTTTTTCACCCAAATACAAAGATTTTTATATTTTGTGAAACTACTTATCTCTTATAATATCCGAGTTATAGGCATTTAAAAATTTAGTGATACAAAATTTACCATACCTTGGTCCGCCTTTTTTTGAATACCGGGCGTAATTTTGGACCAAATGGACTCAATTTTTTCTTGTTAGTTAGACAACAAAATTTCCAATAATATACAAAAAATTTCAGATCAATATTGTTTACAGATCCAAAAATATACGTTTTTTAATTTAAAAATTCAAAAAATTTTAGATTTTTGGCGTTTTTTTGCCAAAAATGTGTCTTAACTCTTTTATTAATAAAATAAAATTTTTATTAAGAACATATAACAATTTTATAGTTTTCTAAAAGGTATCTTTACGCAGAATGCTTTGGCGTAAAAAACTTGTCCTTTTTTTTGAAAATGTTGCCACTGCGTCCTTCCGAATTTGACCTATTTTTTATCAAAACTTCAACTTTGGGCGACATGTTCTAAAATCCCAAAGCTGGGATCAGAAAACTGAAAGCAGTTTTGGAAACCTCAATATGTTTTCTATTTACTCCAAAAGTATTTTCCCAGCCCTGAAAGAAATGTGGACCCTATGGGCAAAAAAGTAAAAAATCCCATTTTTGGGATTTTCATTCCTATTTTTGGGAATTGCGGGATGGCCTTTGACCTTTTCAATTTTTTTTTTTTTTGCATATTCTTATTTGAAATGACAAATTTAACAAGCGTTGAAAATTTCATTGAGTTTTGTTCATAAATAAAGATTTTGTCATATATTACATATTTGTTTAATTTCTAAAACTATGATTTATATCAAAATTTTAATAGGATCGCAGATAGCTACAACAATTTAGTCCATATTTATCCCTTAATATCATTTTTTAGTTAGATATGGAAATTCTCGACCCTTTACAAAAAATTTCAAGCCAATATCTCAATTACATTCAAAAATATGTTCATTTAAACCTGTGTCCTTTAATTTCATCTTTTTCATATTTTAGTATTAAGTATGACAGAACATACATTTGGTGTTGAATAAAATATTTGGACAATTTTTAAAAATTATTTAGTTAATTATTTTATTATAATATTGTATATAAAATAAAAAAAATTATAATTTTATTATGAGCCACGCACAACAACACCTAAATCACCCCACACAAACCACCTTTCCCGCCCACCGAAATATAAAACACAATTTAATACAATATCATCAGTTAGTATAATAGCTTATTTTATTTGAAATGTTTATCTTAAACATAATACAATTAATTCTTACAACCTACTTATATAGTTAATTCCTAACACTACTTATTTTCTATAAAATAATCTGTCATATCGGTATACATATCCAGAAGGTAATATAAGTCCTTTAAATCTTCCTTGTTTTGAGATGATAGAGTTTCATAACAAATCCATCTTTTTCGCATAGTTGAAAGAACAGGATCAGAAGATAGAAGTAAACTATTAAAAATATCTTCATTCTGTGATTGCCTGGAGCATTTTCTTGAGCTGAATAGTTGAACATGCTTAAAATCTCGATTCCTCGCTTCCTGGGCTTCTTCTGTTAACTCTCCAAGTGGAAGAATATTCGATTCAATTATTATTTGACCATGACACAATACTTTGTGTACTGTTGGTGTTAGTTCCCTCCATGGATACAGAGATACAAGTAATTTAGAAATTTCAGATGTGTATTCCCCAAATCGATTTTCATTAATTTTATGTTTACTATTCAGTGCCATTAAAATAGTTTTAACTCTTCGAAGCAACTCCTTGTCGATTCCAGTTATTTTTGAAGTAATTTCAAAATCACGAAAAAACCTTCTCGACGTATTACCGTCATTTGTACTACCTCAACTTGAAAGTGGTTTGTCGATGTTTAATCCCATCTGAACTTTAAATTCTTCTTGGATTCTGCTTTTTTCCGCAGCTCTCAGTTCTTTCAATTCTTCATTATTTTTTGTTGATTTAGTAGGATAGTTTGTTTTTTTTTTCCTGGATCGCCTTGTATGATGGTAATATATTGTGTCCTTTTTCATGCAGAGCTTTCCTTAATATTTGGTACTTATTTCGACTGAGACCCAGTTCCAACATAAGCGCTATTGCTTCCTCTTCAGTAAAATTTGATTATGATGTTGGAGTTGGTATACTTTCCACAATTCGCTTAAGTCGTTTTGGTGATGCATTAGGAAGAATAGTTGCAATATGTACGACATCCATATGTTGGTTTTCCTTTTTCAGCATTTCGTTAAATGTATCAGTAATTTCCTCATTTGAGATTGAAAAAAGTTTTTGTGTGACCCTCTTTTTTTTACCTTGAACATAAGTCTTCGTATGACTTGCAAGGCGCTCCTATTGATGTGTTGTAAGTTGAGATTTCCGTAGTTCCATCCAACTACAAAATTTTAATCGAAATTTCTTTTGATTTCCATCCACAGACTTACTTTTTACATCAAAAAGTTTTCAATTTTTTATATGCCTGTTTTGTCTACTTTTCTACTATATGTAGTTTTTATATAATTTGAAATGTCTTCAATTCTTTCTGGCCCTTTTGAAGATATACTCCATAAAACGGAACACAACTCTTCGTACTTTAATGTAATCTTCATTGTAGATTTATTAAATATGGTACTTAAAATCTGAGAAGTTTACTTATATACCAATTCTTGTCATTTCCGATACAGGTATTCCAAAGTAAAAAATTACGAATTGTCTACCTATTAACATTTAGGACTATATTACTATAACCTGTAATTCAGTCATTGATATTTCTTATTAGTGAATGAATCGAAATTATCATTACCTGTATATTTTTACCTACATGATCATAAACGAAACAGAACGAAATGATCTGTCGAAAAAATTTAGGTAAAAAATAGTTATAAATTTTTGAAAATTTAAGCATAATAGGACCTTTCAATTATAAGGATAAGCAAACAAATAGAAAATAGGTAAATATAAGAATTAAATATGTGCTGTCATACTTAATATTAAAATATGAAAAAGATGAAATTAAAGGACACAGGTTTAAATGAACATATTTTTGAATGTAATTGAGATATTGGCTTGAAATTTTTTGTAAAGAATCGAGAATTTCCATATCTACCTAAAAAATGATATTAAGGGATAAATATGGACTAAATTGTTGTAGCTATCTGCGATCCTATTAAAATTTTGATATAAATCATAGTTTTAGAAATTAAACAAATATGTAATATATGACAAAATCTTTATTTATGAACAAAACTCAATGAAATTTTCAACGCTTGTTAAATTTGTCATTTCAAATAAGAATATGCAAAAAAAAAAAATTGAAAAGGTCAAAGGGCATCCCGCAATTCCCAAAAATAGGAATGAAAATCCCAAAAATGGGATTTTTTACTTTTTTGCCCATAGGGTCCACATTTCTTTCAGGGCTGGGAAAATACTTTTGGAGTAAATAGAAAACATATTGAGGTTTCCAAAACTGCTTTCAGTTTTCTGATCCCAGCTTTGGGATTTTAGAACATGTCGCCCAAAGTTGAAGTTTTGATAAAAATAGGTCATATTCGGAAGGACGCAGTGGCAACATTTTCAAAAAAAAGGACAAGTTTTTTACGCCAAAGCGTTCTGCGTAAAGATACCTTTTAGAAAACTATAAAATTGTTATATGTTCTTAATAAAAATTTTATTTTATTAATAAAAGAGTTAAGCCACATTTTTGGCAAAAAAACGCCAAAAATCTAAAATTTTTTGAATTTTTAAATTAAAAAACGTATATTTTTGGATCTGTAAACGATATTGATCTGAAATTTTTTGTATATTATTGGAAATTTTGTTGTCTAACTAACAAAATTAGGTCCATTTGGTCCAAAATTACGCCCGGTATTCAAAAAAAGGCGGACCAAGGTATGGTAAATTTTGTATCACTAAATTTTTAAATGCCTATAACTCGGATATTATAAGAGATAAGTAGTATGTCCAAGCATGTTTTTTCAAGATCTCGTCGAGCGCTTTCACAAAATATAAAAAGCTTTGTATTTGGGTGAAAAACAAAAAAATGGCACGAGTTTAAAAATTTTACATGTCGTAGGTACCCTACTTTGAGCCGCCACAGCGCCGTCCCTGGGGCATCTGCAGGGTTCATCTTCAAAACTTAAACTCGAATACTCCTTGGCTACGCTCACGCCAAATTTTATCCCGATCGGATCAGCCGTTTAGAAATGCCAGATTTATTTCCAAAAAATTTCCATTCTGCCCCACTGTGCAATGCAACAGAAAACACTTTTTGATCTTCCGACTGCTCGAAATGTAACTACAAAATAAATTTATAAACAATCAAATTTCGAACACCTGGAAGACCTATTTGTGATTGCTGTACATTTTGTTATTGTTTTTCAAATAAATTTAGACTTAGTTGAGTGATATATAAGAACCAATTTTTGATCTTCCAACTGCTCGAAATATGATCCCAAAATAAGTTTTTAAAACCATAATATTCTAAACACCAGGATGATAAATTTATGAATGCTATACATTTTGTTATTGTTTTTTAATTAACAAGTTTTCAGTCATATATCGGGATCATTTTTAATTAACAAGTTTTCAGTCATATATCGGGATCATTTTCGAATCATTTTTTAAGCGCTCAACTTATTAATCACGTTTAGGTCATCAAAAGGAGTCAAAAATGAGTCAGTTTACTGATTAATCATCCAACAATCTTCATAATGCTAACTGGGCATACTGTAAATCATTATACATGTGTATGTATACAGAAAAATAAAAAGTAAAGTAAATAAAACATTTTAAATTGAAAACAAATATACATAATTAAATAAAAATAACAAAAATTAAACAGAGTGATTTTTAACTACTAAGCCAATATTTAACTACATTTTAAATAAATTGATTGATAATCTATATATATAAAAATTACACACATTAATTTGTTTGTATGTTTATATGTTTGAACGTTGTAGACTACTAAACGGCTGAACCGATTTTCTTCAAATTTTCACAGCGTACTAGCATTAGGATTTAACATCCATTTAAAAATTTTGGGTAATAAATTGGCGGATTACCCATGAGGGGAGCGGTACCTCCCATATTAATTAAATATAAAAATTCTTTTATTTGGGAAACTAATGGAACTAAATTCTTAAATTTTTGCACGAAGACCTTATATATTCATCTGAACATTTTGGATGAAAAAAGCGGACTTTCATCTGGGGGGCTTGAAGCCCCCATATGAATTAAATAGAAAAATTCGTATAACTGAGAGACTTTTAGAGCTAGAATCTTCAAATTTTACATGAAGAACTTTGACATTTATGTGAACATCTAGAAAATAACGGGCGGACTTTCAATAGGTGGCTTGACACAACATATATGAATTAAATACAAAATTTCTTGGAAACTCTTACATTATTCAACTTTTTCATAGATACATAAATAGAAATTGGTGATAGATAGAAACTGGCGAACTTGCAATAATTTGCTTGACATCTCTCATATGTAACATATTATAAATCTGGAAAACTATTGTAGTTAAGTAGCAAAGCACACTGGGTATAGCTAGAGTATAATAAAATCAGTTGACATATAAATATTTTTATTTTTTAAAATATTTCCAAGAAATTGATGAAAAAGGTATTGATGAATACAGTTAATTACTGGAGTAATGGGGATTGTATGACAGCAGTGCCAGTGAAAAATACATCCTATTTGATAAATTTTAATTAATTAATTTTAGCACAAATATCAATAAAGTGTCGAAAAAGTGCACTAAATACGGTAATTCACAGAGAATTTCAATACATTTCATAATTAATCTAATGGAAAAATTCCCAATATTAATCGGTTCGATTTTTTATGTAGGAAAGTACCAAAATATTAAAAAAAGAATGAAAATTGATTTTAAATTGTTTTATTTATTTGTATGTATACCCATATTGTCCCGCTGTACCCATCCGAGTACAGGTCAAAAATCGCTGGGATCTAATGGGTTAAAGTATTAGAATAAAATGCAACATACGTGAGTAAATTAAAAAATTTCAAATTTGCCCCAACGTCCGTAGTTAAAGGTTAATGAATAAATTATGAAGATGAGAAATAAAATTATTGTTACCCCATGTCTATATTAGACAAATATTTATCACAGCACTTGAGAAAACGTCGGCAGAAAAATTGTCAGTTTTTATGCCCTACACCACTTTAGTGGGGAGGGTATATTTGTGCTGATGTTTGTAACATACAAAACTATTCGTCCTATACCCACCTTAAAGTATACCAATCGGCTTCTGAGTCGATTAAGGTATGTCCGTCCGTCAGGCTGGCTGTCCATTTAAATCTTGTGCGCAAGGTACAGGTCGCAATTATCAAGATAATTGGATGAAATTTGACACACACCCTATTAAAAATGGTTAAAATCGGTCCATTATTTCACCTAGCCTCCATACAACAGACCCCCCGAAAAGGGCTTCTGAGCTCATAATTATGTTAAATATACCTGTATATTGATAAAAAGCGGCCTTGATGACCTTGCCAAATTTCATAGAGATCCGGCCTCATTTGACCCTAGCTCCCATACAAAGTCCCCTTCAGAAAATTAGTTGAATGTACAAAATTAACTTATATTATGTAAATATAAATATATTCACAAAATTTTATTAGGCTTGGTCCATATTTGCCCCTCTTTCAGAAAATTAGTTTTTTATCTATAAATTGCTTAAATGTATCGGAACAAGGTAATAGAAGGTAAATGCTTTATTATAATATATGAAGAATAAATCACATTTAATATTCATAACTGGTGTAGGGTGTCGACTATACTTTCTTTCTTGTTTGTTTATGTTAATGAATAGGGATAACAAAATGCTGATATTATCACGACAACTCATAGATAATTTTGCTGAAATAATGCTATGTTATATTAAAACAATTAAAATTAAATGCTAATTTTGTAAATAAATACTAATTTCACTAAAAATTATGTTAAAAATCAATTTTAATTGCACAAAAACAAAATTCTATACAAATTTTGCAATACAATTATCAAGATAACGTTGTCTAAACAACGTTGTCTGGACAACGTTGTCTGGACAACACTGTCATAACGACGTTATAACGCAAATAAATGCCGCCGTACCTGCATAATAAATATTTGTCTAATATAGACAAGGGGTTATCAATTGGAATATTGTAAAATATAAAAACCGGTTAGTAAACCTAAAGAAATATTTTATGAATACAACCGTTTTGACGTGTTTTATTATTTCGTCAGTATATTATTGGTTTGACCCACCGACCATTTAAAAAAAATTAATTAGGAGTGGATTGTATATAATTTGCACATCCTCTTTCCGATTCCGAAACCCATTTCACGATATTTGATATGACCTCCGAGATATCGGGTGTTAACGTTGGTCTATATCCACATTTTTAAAACTAAATAAAAATAATAATTTTCAAACGAAAATTGAAAACAAATTAATTACTATTGTTTTGCTTCACTGCCATAATAAACAGGTAAGAGTGTAATATTTAGGCTGTACCGAAGCTTATGTACCCACCATCTAAGCATGTCTTGTAAATATAAGGTGAATTTAAAGTCAAGTATAATAAGTCAAGGAATAAGTTTTTAATGAGGGATTAGTTTAATTATGGGCGAAGTTCTTCAGAATTTCAAAGAGTGATTTTTTGTATACCCTTCACCTTCATGAGAAGGGTATATATAAGTTTGTCATTCCGTTAGTAATTTATAGAATATAATTTTCCGACCCTATAAAATATATATATTCTGGATCCTTATAGATAGCGGAGTCGATTTAGCCATGTCCGTCTGTCTGTGTGTATGTTTTCAGAAGACCCAAGATATCTGCGAGATCCGAATTTTCAATAATTCTATCGGAAATACGATCGAATAGAACGCTATTTAAAATCAGCCCAATCCGAGACCACCTCTGAAAATTTCATGAAAAATTTACATTTTTCGTGCATGCTTATACAAAACAATAAACAAACAAAAACAAAACACAGTAAAACACACATATTAAATTAAGTATGCAGAGCCCGGATTAGGTCAGAACACATAAATGGGTGCTTTTTGGTACTTTTTTGTTATACAAAAGGTACTTTTTGAATTTTCTATTGTATATATATACTAAACGAATGGTGACTTGTAATTTTGGTATATATATGGAAAAAGCATTGCGAAACCAGTTTGTGATTGGACTTAAAAACCAATTGATTCAGAGCAGGCTGCTGGAGAAAGCAGATTTGACATTAGAAAGCGCGCTAAATCTGGCAGAGGGGGCAGAAATGGCGGAAAAAGGTGGTGTAGAACTAAACAGCAACACATACAACGCATTGAATGTAGGTAGGAATTTTAAAAAGAAAACGTACGTACAACAAAATGCAACAGAAGTGAAAAGTCAAAGAAACTGCTATAGATGTGGCAGCACTGTTCACATTCCATACCAATGTAGACACAAACAAACAATTTGTAGTTTTTGTAGCATTAAGGGGCGTTTAAGACGTGTGTATATGAGAGAGAAGAAAAACTTGCACGTTTTAACTACAGATGAGGTTAGAGAGAACGAGGAAGTAGATGATTCGTACGGCAATGTGGAATTAATTAACAATATTCAGAACAGGTATTGTAATAAGCAAGTGGATTGTTTGGGTTATAGTTGGGTTCGAGTTTCATCCGGTCGTACTTCCTATATTTTGAAGTTGTATATAGTGCGCGGGGTTCGACCAGCATTGTTGGAAAGAGACTGGTTGAGGTGCATTAAACTGAATTGGGCAGAAATTATACAGCAACATCTATCAGTGAATAAGGTCGAAGCGCACATGTCGAACAGGGAAGTTGAGAAAAAGGTACAGTCCATCGTTAGTAAATACCCTATGTTGTTTGATGATTCAATAGGAAGGATCACAGGGTTCCAGGCACGACTACACGTACGACCTCAAACAACTCCACGGTTTGTAAAAGCACGCAGAGTACCTTTGGCATTAACAGAAGTATTAGAAAAAGAGCTACAGAGGCAGGTGGATGAAGGGATTTTAGTGAAAGTAGATCACAGTGATTGGGCAACGCCCATAGTCGCAGTAAAAAAGAAAAACAACGCTGTTCGTGTATGCGGCGACTATAAAGTCACACTTAATCCCTTATTGGAAGTGGATGAGCACCCGTTGCCTACAGTGGATGAACTATTTGCAGCAATGGCCGGCGGTGAAAAATTCACAAAAAATTGAATTGATACACCCTGACGACAGAAAATATCTAGCGATGAACACACATAAGGTCTTGTATCAGCCGACACGCTTAATGCTCGGTGTAGCCAGTACTCCTGCCATATGACATCACTTTATGGAGCAGCTGCTTGCAGATATTCCCGGAGTGACAGTCTTCCTAGATGACATAAAAATTACAGCAACGAACGACGTCGACCACATAAGTAGAATTGAGGAAGTATTTAAAAGGTTGAGTATGCATAATATGCGGGTAAATTTGGCAAAGTCAGTTTTTATGCAACCATCGATCGAGTACTGCGGGTTTCTAATAGATAAAGAAGGAATACATAAAATTAAATCCAAAATGGAGGCTATTCAAAGCATTAAAGTTCCAAGTAACAAGGATAAAGTACGATCTTTGGTAGGTATGGTGAATTATTATGGCAGATTTTTCAAGAATCTGAGCACTGTATTATACCCAATTAATCGGTTGCTACAAAAGGATGTCGAATTTAAATGGAGCACAGATTGCGAGAAGTCTCTAATGGAAGTAAAACAGCATATGCAATCGGATGTAGTTCTGATACATTTCGATCCGAAATTACCTCTAGTGTTGGCCGTGGACGCAAGTCCTTACGGAGTGGGGGCTGTCACAAAATGCCTGATGAAACAGAGAGGCCTATTCAATTTGCTTCTCAAACCCTCTCAAAAGTGCAACAGAAATATAGTTAAATAGACAGAGAAGCATTGGCGATTGTAGTCGGCGTTCGTCGTTTTTATCAGTATCTTTTCGGCTGAAAGTTCATACTGGTAACTGATAATAAACCAATTGCGCAAATATTTTCTCCGAAAGAGGGACTGCCGATCTTATCAACTTCACGCATGCAGCATTACGCTATTTTCTTAGAATCGTTTGAGTTCGAAATTCGTGTTAAAGCGTCGAAAGATAACAGTAACGCTGATGCTATGTCAGGAAAAACTTCGCTTACTAGGCGACTATGAACTACTTTTTTAATGACTTACTATGTAGGTAAAATCTAAAAAAATCAAAACACACAAACAAAAAAATAAAACAGTTACTTTTTCTCAATTTGTTTCTTTTTTTATTACGCGTTAGCAAATGTCTATTTTTAGACAAACAGAAAAGATAATAGTACTATTTGTATGTGAAAACCATTATTTGACGCACAATAAGACAGCTAAGCGCTGGTGTAGAGAGAGTATGGCGAACTAGCAGCCGGAAGGTTCCAAGTTCATCCCATGTCTGTGTCGGCTTTTTATTTTTTCATTTTTTATAAATTGTTCTATAAATAACTCATCTTACAAAACAACTTATTAGCAGCCAAAAAATGAAGGATTTCATTTGGGACATCACGAACAAAGATAAGTAGTCTTTGTAGTAGAAAAGGAAGTAGTCTTTCCTTCGAATTCTACTTACTTTGGGAGTTAGGTTTTTACTGGGAAATTCTGTACAAAACAAAATCTAGGTACAAAATTTTATGAGTATCGGTTTATAATTGACCCTACCCGCATATAAAATACGTTTCAGAAAATTACTTTTATGCTTACGACTAAATTAAAAATACGAGTACATCGAAGAAACAAATGAGTGTTATACGAAAGAAGTCTTTCAACCAAATTTTACGACAATCGTTCATGGTTGAATTTAGAACAAATTAGAATTTCTTATAAAACATATTTTTTCTTAGTGCTTTTTTTATGAGAAATACGCGTTAATTTTTTTTATTTGCTGCTTATTCGTACAATGCTCTAATTGTTGTTATGAATAGCATGTAATTTTTGTAATAATTATACCCTCCACCACCATCAGTGGTGATAGTTTGTCATTCCATGTGTAACACCAAGAAATATTCATCTGAGACCCAACAAAGTATATATATTCTGGGTCCTTATGAAATTCTGAGTCAATTTAGCTATGTCCGTCTGTCTGTCTGATTAACACGCTCGCGTTAAAATTAAGCAAAAGCAATCAACCAAATTCACTGAAAATATTCATTGTTTTCCCCATACATATTCCGGGAAATGAATTTATTGTTAATAACTTCCTATATGGGTATCAACACAAAATTTTGTATATATGTATAAACATAATATAAACATTACCGACGTAGATTTGTATCGGTCCACAATTGGTCATAGATGCCATATAAGGTCCACTTCCAAAAATCACTTTAACGCATATATTTCATTGATAAATAAAGCTGAGTTCCACATATGCATAATGAAATTACTAAATGATAGTACCCTCATTACGGAAACAAAACTTAAGCCTAGTTATTTAAAAACTAGATAGTTAAATGGGTTTTAATCCGTCCGTCTGCCTGTCTTTATGTCTGTCTGTTGAAAGCACGATAGAGGCCGAACGGAAAGAGGTAGAGGGTTGAAATTTTGAATTGCTGGCATTACTGTTTTAAAAATACGACTATAGCGATGAAATCCGACATAAATAAGTTTCATATAAGCCAAAATCTCTCTGCCAAATTTTATGAGGATCGGTCCATAATTGGCCCCCTTCAGAAATTGACTTTAACGATCATTATTGGCTAAAAAAAACTTTATGTACATCCGTTGTCTAAATGTTAACAAACGTGGTAAGCTTACGATTTACAATGCATTTTGAGCTTACCACGTTTGTTAACTTTTAGACAACGGATGTGCATAAAGTTTGGATTACGACAACGAATTGTTGCAATGTTGACAAAGTTGCGTGGACTACATTATATCTTGTTGTTGTATGTATGTATATACTTGACAACGGATGTTATTGGAAAATTTGGTGACAATTTGGTACCAGAGGTGTATATTTTTTTTCCTCTGTGTACCTTACCCGCCATATAAGGTCCCTGTCATAAAATGACTTTAACGCTCATTACTGCCACAAAATAGCGAGTACAGCGATGAAATTCGACATGAACAAGTTTTATGGGAACTGAAATCTTTCTACCGATTTTGATGAATATGGATCGATAACTAATCCTACCCCCATTTAAGGGCCACTTCAAAAAATTGCTTTAAATTTCATCAGTTACTTAAAAATACGACTTAGGCAATGAAATTCGATATAAACAACTTACAACAACAACAACGAAACATAGTTTAGGTACAAATGTTTATGTAGATCGGTCTAATAAGGACCACTTCAGAAAATGACTCTTTATAAGGCCTGAAAAGTTCGTACAAATTACGGTAGTTTTATAGGAACTGAAATTTTTCAACTGAATTTGATAAGGATCGATCGATAACTGACCCTAACCCCCATTATCGGTTTCCTTCAGATCATTACTTTAAACCTCATAACTGAATTTTAGATACGAGTACCGCGATGAAATTCGAACAAATATTGTCTAAACCGTTAAGAATAGGTCCATAATTGACTCTACCCTCCTTAAAAATTGGACAAAAACGATTTGTTTTTAAAGCGCGGTCCATACTTAAGACCTCATAAAGTCCCTCTTGCAAATATTACCCTGATTATCATATTAATATCGATGATGATAAAATTAAACATAGTTCTAATAAATTACAAAATTATTGGAATAATAACAAAAGTATCGGTTCGTATATACCAAAGTTTATTAATAAGGGAGCATTTCTTTTCGGCAAAGATTTGATGGTGGGTATATAAGATTCGGCATGGCCGAATATAACACTCTTACTTGTTTATGTAAACATTTAAAAATACCAAGCATTTCGTAAACAAATATTATTTTATTTAAAAATGTCATAATTGGTATGTTTATGAAAATAAGAAAAATATTTTTTCTATTAAATATTAACGTTTAATATGTTAATAATGTTTTATATTTTACTAGCTATACCCACTGTATTTTGCTACCCTAAAAGAAATATATATAAATAAAAACCCCCACTTAACGATTTTGAAGATTCTAAAAATAATGTTGCATATGAAAAATGCGAATAATATTATATTTTGTATTTAATTCCGCCTATTTTTCTCTAAATGTTCACATGAATATCAAAGTTCTTCTTTTAAGATTTGAAGATTCTAGCTTCAAATTTTAAAAGATTCTAGATAAGAGTTTCTCAGATATACAAATTTTTCTATTTAATTCAAATGGGGGTTCCAAACAACCCTCTCCCCTAATGAAAGTCCGCCTTTTTTGTAAAATGTTCAGATGAATAATCAAGTTCTCCGTGCAAAAAATTATGAATCTAGTTCTAATAGTTTTCCAGATAAACGAATTTTTGTAATTAATTCCGCTCCGCCATTGGTAGTCCGTCAATTTATTACCCAAAATGTTTATACGGATGTTAAAGTTCTTCGAGATTCTAACTCCCATAGTTTTCAATATAAAGTAATTTTTGAACTTTATTCATATAGGAGGTGCCCCCTGTTGCTAGTCCGCCCACTTTTTGTCTTTAATAATCATATTGAAACTAAAGTGGCTCCGACAAAATTTGAGCATTCTAATTATTCGATTAAATGTGTCCAATTTAGAATAAAGAATAATTCGAAAAAATTTTTCGATTAATCGAATATTCGAATAATATTTTAATGTTACATTTTACGATTTTTTATGCCCTCCACTACCATCAGTGGTGATAGAGGGTATATAAAAGTTTGTCATTCCGTGTGTAACACCAAGAAATATTAATTTGAGACCCAACAAAGGGTCCTTATCAAATTCTGAGAAACTTATGTGTGTCTAATTTCATAGCTATATTCGTATTTTTAAGCCAGTAATGAAAGTTAAAGTCCTTTTTTGAAGGGGGTAGAGTCAATTATGGACCGATCCACATAAAATTTGATAGACAGATTTTGGCTCGCATGGAACTTATGTGTGTCGAATTTATTATTTTTTTGAAGGAGACCTTATATGGGGGTTGGGTCAATTATGGACAGATCCACATAAAATTTGGTAGAGAGGTTTTGGTTTATCAGGGATTTACATATGTCAGATTTCATTGCTATACTCGTATTTTTAAGATAGTAATGAGCGTTAAAGTCATTTTTTGAAGGGGACCTTATATGGGGTGTAGGGTCAATTATGGACCGATCCGTATAAAATTTTGTAGAGAGATTTTAACTCGCATAAACCTAATTTGTGTCAAATTTCATCGCTATATTCTTATTTTTAAGCCAGCAATGAGTTTATAGTGATTTTCCGAAGGGAACTTTATATGAAGGAAGGGTCAATTATGGACCGATCCGTATAAAATTTAGTGGGGAGATTTTTGATCATATGAAACTAATTTATGTCGAATTTCATCGCTATACTCGTAATTTGAAAGCAGATATGCCCGTTAAAACTGTTTTTCGGGGTCCACTTGTATGGGGGCTATCCGAAAACGTGGATCGATATGGCTAATTTTCAATACCAAACAAACCTTACCTATAGAAAATAGCTCTAGTTGATCCACTCGCGAGTCACGTGTTGTCGTCATCCTGCAATCGTGAGCAAAATACTACTACGGAGGTGTGTACCTTGGCCTCCGTGGCGGACAATGACGCATGAAAGAGAAGGATGTACTCGGAGAGAGCTCTAAGCTACCTCAGCCTTTAAATATAGGTGAGGGTTCCGACTCTGAATCCTCAGATGATGATAACAACACCATTATAGCAAATCCCAAAAAGGATGAAGTAGAGCAAAACAGCTGAATGATAGCATAGCTAAACTACCTATTACTAAGAAAAGACTATCTGGAGCAGAGAGGAGGAAGTTGAAAAAGATGCGTCAGGAAATTATAGTTAGTCAATTCAACGACACTCCAAAGGAAAAACCGGTCTCTCTCACAAGATCTGAGGCAAAGTGGATCAGGTCTCCCGAAGAGTTGACAACTGAGAATAAACCTAAGAAGAAAAAGAGCTCCTCGTCTTCTAATACACAGTCGAAGCCAAGCCATACTTCACTCAAAGGAACCTCAAGTCAGAATCCTGAGAGTAAGGGTGACAACACCAAGATAGATATTCCGAAGACGATCACGTCGGCGAAATCAACCTCGAAGGTACGGGTATTTCCAAAGAAGCCCCGAAAAGCGAGGAAAGAGAGGCTAGATAGGGGAAAAGGAAAAGAGCCGCCATCTTACGCCAAAATTGCCAGAAGAAGACACCGGGACGATCTCTGCATTGCAGTTTAAGATGCCGGTAATCCGACGGCGCTAAGCTGGGACTGACAAAGAAGAGCGAGCTTCCGGTGCTCTTAAAATCCACTGTCTACATAAAAGGGTGGGGCAGTAAACTGGCTAATGAACGTATACTGGAAATTCTTGGTGGTCAAAATGCTGAGCTGGCCGTGGAAAAATGGGATGTCTTTTATAGGAAAGAAGAACCTGAGGAAACTTTATTTGTAATAGGTATCGACCAGAAATCTATGGCTAGTCTTGCTAAGAATAAAAGTAGGGCTTACTTCGCCTCTAAAGCTGCCATTTTCAAAATTGGGAAGGTGCCGATTGGATGGGCTGTTACAACAAGCCTTGATAAGGACACTAAAATACCTAAGACAACAGCATCAGTAGCGACTACTGATAACGTTAAGGAGTCAAATCCTAAAAACGAGGAAGCTACCACTATCTCGCCAAAAGAAGTTGCAGCTGCCCTTTCCAAAATTGTGGAGGTGCCGATTGAAAGGGATGTCAAAACCGGCCCCGATAAGGACACTAAAACACCTAAGACGGTACCCAAAGCATCAATAGTAAGTACTGGTAATTTTGAGGAGTCAAATCCTAAAAGCGAGGAGGAAATCACTCGGCAGAAGACAGAACAGCAGTGCTGTCCAAAATTGGGAAAGCGTCGATTAAAATGACTGCTCTTGCTATGCCTGATAAGGCAGTGCCATCAATGGTACCCTCTGCATCAATAGCCACTTCAGGTTACCTGGAGGAGTCAAATCCAACGAGCTGGGATGTGATCACTATCTCGCTGGAAGACAGTTTAAATGAATGACAATGATTGATGTTATCCAAATAAACCTTCATCGGCGCTACCAACGCTCTGATGGCTAATCATAGCTCCGACATAAGGCTCACTGTCGAAAATCACTTAAACGAGCAAATTTCATTGATTAATTAAACTATCGAGATACAATTCGACACGAACATGTTTTTTGTATGTATCAATCTATACAAGGTCAACTTCCGAAAATCACTAAAAGACACATATTTTATTGATGAAGCTATATATATATGCACAATTCCATTGTTAATTAAAGCTATTGCGATAACATTCAACTTGACTATGTTTTGTGTATGTATAAATCAGTATACGGAATTTTTTTCGCGTTGGTCCATACATTGTCATAGCTCCCATATAAGGTTCACTTCTGAAAATCACTTCATACCACATAACTCATTATTAACTGATTATATCCGGATAAAATTCGACATGACTATATTCTGAGCATTGCTAAATCATTCTGTTTCCTAATTGATCAGTTACATGTCGTATCTATCTTATAATACAACAACATCGTTTAAAAAGTCCATATCCGAACGTCGCTTACAATATATACATATTAAATCTAAAAGCAATTGAAACAAAGGTTAGGTTCGGTTATTTAGGAAGCCGGTCATTTGACCGACTCACTTGGTTCGTAGTGGTCCCGTTGCGATACCATGTAACGGATCCTATGAAAAACAAAACCTATGGGACATTACATGTCCGCGATTGATATGGTATTAAACCAGCCGGTGGCACGAATGTACGATCCTATCTTATAAATGCCTATATTACATAGAGCCGCAAGTTCACGCAATGTTGGACTGCCTAGAAACTCAGTCTTGATATTTGCCAGGGCAGGACAGAGCCAGCTGGAGTGTTCTACGGTTTCCTCTTCATCCTCACTTTTACAACTTCTGCAATAGTCATTGTATGAAAGATTTAGTCTTCTTGCATGCGCACCTATAGTACAGTTCCCTGTTAGGATGGCTACCAGTATACGCAGTCTCATCCTGGAAAGCCCCATCAAACAAAAAGACCTTCGCTCATCGTAGAGAGTCCAGGTCATTCTTGATATTGAGCAGTGGGCCAGTGATGACCATCTTGTCTGAGCAGACCCATAAAGTTTATGCTGAATAAAGGCTTAACAGCATGAAAGTGGGACACTAACTAAAGTGTCAGCATCCCTTATGTGAAGGCGGGAACCAGTTTTTGCTAGTTCGTCCGCTTTTCTATTTCCGGGAATATTAGAGTGACCCGGTACCCAGAGCAGTTCCAGGCACGAATGGTTCGTCATCACGTCAAGAAACACCCGACATTCGCGAACCAGTCTGGCTGTCGTGTAGACACCAGATAATGATTTTATAGCAGGTTTACGGTCAGTACAAATTCGAATATTTCCATTGCATATTCTATAGTACCTTATTCAGTTAACCGCTCTTTTTATAGCTGAGATTTTAGCCTGTAAGACGCTACGGTAGTTGTCTAGCCTAAAACACACCGCCTTATTAAAGCGGTGGATAAAGAAACCACCAGCCACACCTGTTGAGGACTTAGATCCATCAGTATAGATGTCAAGTGTTGCATCCTCAGAGAAGGATGGTTCGTTTGACATCATAACTGTGAATCTTCTGTCCGGAAGCAGCTTAGGAGAGCAGTAATCAATATTCTCAGACTTAGATCCATCAGTATAGATGTCAAGTGTTGCATCCTCAGAGAAGGATGGTTCGTTTGAAATCATAACTGTGAATCTTCTGTCCGGAAGGAGCTTAGGAGAGCAGTAATCAATATTCTCGGGGATGCAAGTCGAATTCCCCAGAATAGAAGCATGACCATGTCGGTTGGGCTTCCATATCCCTGCAGCATGGCAACCCATCCAGGCAGGCAACCAGTGCATAAGTTTAAACAACGCCTGTGATGGCGTGCTTCGAATCGCACCTGTGATAATTAGTGCAGAACTTTCCAGACAAGTACTTTCCACCAGACAAGTGCGCCATACATCAGAATAGGCTTTATAACCATATCGAAGATCCATTTCGCAGTCTTGGGACTGGTTCTCCAGTTCATGCCAATGGCCCTCCTAATGCGTACATCGCGATAGGTGCCTTAGAGGCTCTTGCTTTGATATTCAGATTCCGTAGTAGTTTAGAATCAATAATAATATAATAAAAAGTATTTTGCAATATCAGAGAGTTTAAGTTCTACCCCGTGGAAGAGGGAAGGAAGGAATCTTGTATCTATTCGAGAATAAAACAAGTTCAGCCTTCCCAGGATTGACACTGAGACCACTGTTGTAGCTATAAAGACTCAGTCGACGCAGTGATTGTTGCAGGCATTGTGAGATAGTGTTTAAATGCTTGCCAGAGACAACAACAGCCACATCATCCGCATATGCAATAGTCTTACACTTCATGGAATCGAGTTCCATGAGTAATGAGTTAATGGCAATATTCCATAGGAGAGGGGATAAGGCTCCTCCTTGTGGAGTGCCACGTTTCGCCATTCTGTAAACAGTGGCATTTCCCATGGTAGAAATTATGACTCGATTAGTCAAAAGCCTACTAATAAATTGGAAAATCGGCTGAGTAACACCCAACCTATCCAGTTTCAATAAAATTGATTCTGGTAGTACATTATTAAAGGCCCCTTCAATATCAAGGAAGGCCACGAATGCATATTTCTTGTACTCGAGTGATTTTTCGACAAAACCTACGAGTGAATGTAGGGCAATTTCAACAGATCTGTCTTTCATGTAGGCATGTTGAGATGCAGATAAACTGTCAGGATCGATCGTACTCCTAATGTGCAGATCGATAATCCAGTCCAAGGTTTTTAAGGGATGACAGACTGATTGGCCTGAAATCTTTCGATTTTGTATGAGAGGCCTTCCCCCTTTGGGGATAAAGACCACCGTGCATCTAGTACAAGATTAAGGGATGTAGGACCATTCTAGACAGGCCGAGTAGATTTTTATCAGCCAGGGGATTATGACATCTTCATTGTGCTGTAGATCAACAGATCAGAGAACCACCAGAGTAGTTTATTCTTGCCTTTACAGACCTTTGGTCTGCAAGATTCCGAGATTGCTCTATCAAACGCTTTTGTAATTGCATTAGTCGCATTCTCAATATCTGATCGATTCGGTATGTTCGGTGGTTGCTGGAGAAGGTTGGATAGAATCTCACGTTGTCTTATCCAATCCGTTTTTTTCCTTTTCTGTTTATCACTACAAAGGTAGGTTCTGAACATGTATTTACTACATCAATACCATTGCAAAGAATAAAGTTGAAAATTGACTCACCTCTTGCGTTGATATCCGAGCTGCCCCATATAGTATGGTGTGCTATGGTGTGCTATGGCGTCAGCCCCAATAACTATCGGAATATTTTCAGTATTAGCCCTTTTTACAATGTCGCGAATCTTTTTGTTTGGCGGTGGTTCGCAATAATCATGGAAGACTTCCTGTACCATTCATGTATAAGAGCTTGTAGCCTTTATACTAAGTCCGCAAACCCTTTCTCGGTGGATCCAGGGCTCTTGGACAAGTATGAGCTCCTCCTCTCTTTCTGCCATCCGGAGGAGCAGGTCAGCCGAAGCTGCTTTGGAATGGTGAAGGTTAAATTGTGTGACCTTCACCATTCTTCTTCTTAGAGACGCGTACCACGGTGACGTTGGTGTCCTCTTGATCAGATTTCAATAGGTCGTCCTCGTCAACCATTTCTTCGCCGACTGCCTTTTCAACCCCCTCGAAGAACTCACCAACCAGTTGTGTATTGGTTGTAGAGTTTTCCTTCCAGCTTAAGCAGCTGAGCAGATCGCTCATTTGAGCAGGCCATTAGTTTAACCCGACCTCGGTACCAACCAGCATCATCACACTGAGGGATGGACCCGGGTTTTCCTTGAGAACTCGCCAGAACACTCCCATCAGCTTTCTACGCACCATATCCCAGTTTGCAGAGATATGGTGCAATCAGAGTCAGCACGGTCGATGATAGCTCGTAAGAGGTGACCCTTGGCTACCTCACTGAAAGACATATCAAACGACCTATGCGGTTTTAACTTCTTGGTCTCGTGCTGTTGCGACTGACCTTGAGTCTCCTCATCCGAACGTTGCCGTTTAGGCGCGTCTTTCGACGTGAGATGGAGAATTTGTTGATCAACCAAGACGGAATTAGCCCAGTTCTGCGATGACAAGAACGAAAGGGACTCAGCAGGTTCTTTACCTAACCGCTCAATTATTTTCTCGGCGGCGCGCCGATTGATAAAGGCCCTTCTAGCAGGTGTTCCACAGCTTGGGAACCCGAAATCGAGTTCGCAGTTCCTTCACTGGGGAGAGGTGTAGCTACGGTACCCCAAATCTTGTTCGCAGTACCATTGCTCACAACTGGCACGGGTTGACCTTAGCAGCACCCGAAACAGGGGAATCGGCCGACTTTTTATCGGTAAGGGCCTTGGCAGCTTTTAAAGTACTTGGAGTGAAACTCAGAGGTACTTCGCTACCTTTTTTAGTGCAACCCTTTTTAGGGGGTGCTTTCTTTGGGCATTCAGTTCTTAGTAAGTGCTCGCCATGAGCCCCTCTGGTATGGGTGTCCCTATCCAGTACGGCCTGCATGGGTCATCAAATTTAAGCCTTCTCATCGCGGTGTAACACTAGAATCAAAAATATGTTAGCTGAAATATGTGTGCATTTCACATATTTCTCCATAGTATATACATTAGAGTGATTCAAGCTTGTATAAAGAAATTGTTCTATGGGTTGTAAAACCATGTCATACAAAAATTTAGGCTGATTGGATAACGTTAACAGGTGCCGCAACGGCTCTGAAGTTTTCAAGTGCATTTCAAGGAATCGTAATGTACACAGAGCAAGCAGTTTGGAAAGATATAAAACACGAAAATTGCTTGAAAACTTTAAAAGTTATTGCAAATTCCCCAGGCCATTAACATGTCTCACAGCACATAAATTCGAAATGTGACAAAAAAAAATTTACTTTTTTTGGGATATATTCTAAAAAATCATTTTGTTACTTAAAATATATCTATAATTACTCGAATATTAGTTTTTGTCCTTATAAGATAACGCTAACTCGTTCTCAGCTATGGTCAAAAAACTTTGATTTTTTCAACGGCCGTTTCAAATCTCCAATTTCAGTTTTTTTGAAACTTTGTTAAACAAATTTCAAAATTTTTAGGAGATCTCATAAGGATTTATGGTCAATAGATAAGGCTATTAAACGGTAAAAAAATTAGATCAATATTTCTTACAGTTTAGCTGTACCTGCGATTTGAACTCGGCGGGTTTCGGAAAATCGCATTTTTTGTAATTTATTACTAAATGGCAAAATTTGAACAAAAACTGAAAAAAATCTATATTTTCCCCTTGTAAATGCACTTGAAAACTTCAGAGCCGTTGCAGCACCTGTTAACGTTATCCTATCTGACTTATAAAGTTCATGTACGAAAACCCGCTTTTTTTTTTGTCTTAAAATCTTGGAGGTGTTTGGAAAATTTCAAAAACTGATTCTTGTAATACTTGGAAGTACCTTTCAGAAAAACGGTGTCACTTCATAGGTATGTATGTATATGTATATTTTTATCGTTCGTTATTCAGTTTTATTTATATTTTATAAAATTATTCGAACAAAACCTTTTATTCGTTATTCATTCGAATAGTCCAATAATTTTTAAAATTTAATCGACTTCTCGAATGAAAACAAGTTAGAGTGCTATATTCGGCTGAGCCGAATCTTAAATACCCTCCACCAGCTACTTTTATATTAATAACCTTTTAGTTAATCAAATATTTATGGAAATAAGGTTTCTCACCTTTATAGAACAAGCAAAGATTTAAATATTTTAAATCTGTTACAATTGCAAGTTTTTATCGCAGCATTATAATTAATTAGGTACAATTAATTATATACGGTTAAATTGTTTTTACAGTAATATTTCTGTAAATAAAAGCTATATTTTTGTCAAAATTTGTATCTAAGTATATATATAGCTATTTGATAATAAGTGATGTGTATTAAAGTGATTTTCGGAAGAGGCTTTGTATGGGACCGATCGGACCCATATTATGGACCGATCGTGAACAAAATTTAAAACAACATTTTGTATACAAAAGTAATGTCTGTGTCAAATTTTGCATGGATATCATTGTTATCAGGGACGGGACCTTATGTGGGAGCTATGACCAAATATGGGCCGATCGTGATTTTTTTAAACAAAATTTTTGTAAACTAAATTAATATTTGTGCCAAATTTTGTTAGGATATCATTATTTGGTAATGAGTTATGTGAGTTTAAGTGATTTTCTGAAGGAGATCTTTTACGGGAGCTATGACCAAATATGGAGCGATCATAAAACAATTTCGAAATTACACTTTTGTATACAATAGAAATATTTGTGGAAAATTTTATATAGACATTTTATAGTATAAGTTCTATATATATATATGTATAAGCAATATTTGTGCCAAAATTTCTATGGATACCATTATTTGGTAATGAGTTATGTGCGTTTAAGTGATGGGAGCTATGACCAAATAGGGACCGATCGCGAAAAATTTTACAGTATCATTTCTATATATAAAAGCAATATATGTACCAAAATTTGTATGGATTATGAGTTATGTGCGTTTAAGTGATTTTCGGGAGGGGAGCTTGTATGGGAGTTAAGACCAAATATGGACCGATCATGAAAAAATGTTACAGTATCAAATCTATATAAAGGCAATATTTGTACCTAAATTTGAAAGGATTCCATTATTTGGTAATGAGTTATGTGAGTTTAAGTGATTTTCGGGAGGGGACCTTGCATGGGAGATATGACCAAATATAGACCGATTCAGAAAATGTTTCCTGATCATGAAAAAATGTTACAGTATCAAATCTATATAAAGGCAATCTTTGTACCTAAATTTGAAAGGATTCCATTATTTGGTAATGAGTTATGTGAGTTTAAGTGATTTTCGGGAGGGGACCTTGCATGGGAGATATGACCAAATATAGACCGATTCAGAAAATGTTTACTTTTACAAGTAAATGTTTCAATTGACATAAAACATTTACTTGCAAAGGTGTGTAGAGATATTGTCATTCTACCGGAAGTTATTAACAAATAACGCATTTTCCTTTAATAAGGACATTTGTATGGGAGGTGTATGAAATTGTGGACCGATTCCGTGGTGTCACACTCGGAAATTTGTAACCGATTATGGACAATAGGCTAGGTTTTTTTGAAAATAAATTAAATTAAATTAAAAAAAAAAAATAAAAGTTTAAAAATAGAATTTTGGAGATTCTGTTAAAATAATGGCCCTTTTTTACCACAGATTAAACCGAGTAAGAGTTATCCAGTTGAACAAAAATTCGTACGAGCATATTCATGAATCTTATAAAGATAAACATAATATTTTTTTGTAAAATTATATTTACTTTTATGTGTCTTCAGAATCACAAAACTCTCGGGGGAAATTTTAATAGCTCAAAACTTTTTTAACCAATTTTGAATTTTTCTATCTTTTTGGAAAGACAATTTTGTAGACATTACGATTTTGCTATAAAATGGTGCACTAATTAATGTCTTACTTTGTGAAAACACTCCAAAAAGTGCCATTTTCTCCCATATAAACGCATTTACAAAGTTTGGCGGCAATGCGCGGGTTCTTACCCTCAAAATAATTGAATAATATTTTACAGTCTTCCATTTGAAGTTAAAATACAACATAATTTCACTATTAGAAGTTGATCCGAAAGAAAAGCCTATTTTCGAACCACCCTATCATATACACTCTCTATCACCACTGATGGTGGTGGTGGGTATAAAAAATATTGGTCATTTTTATTCGAATAAGTTAAAACACGAATAATTGACATATATATAGTTATTAACACTTTATATAAAGAAATACTTAAAACTTCATGGAAAATTTTGTTGTTTGTACTTCTATGTGCGTTTAAGTAATTTTCGGAAATGATGGAATTGTCACCAATTATGGACCGATCATGAAAAAATTTCGTATAATAATTTATATGCAAAAAAAAAAAAAAAAAATCAAGTCGAATATTACTCCAATAGATTTATTAATTAATAAAATATGTGCGTTTAAGTGATTTTCGGAAGTGGATTTATATAGGAGCTATGACAAATTACGGGCCTCTCCAGAAAAATTTTGTGGAGTGATTCATATGTAAGTACACAAAACATATTTGTGTCCAATTTTATCAAGATACCTTTATTTGAAAATGAAATATGTGCGTTTAAGTGGAAGGAACTGGGCCTTATGTGGGAGCTATGACTAATAATGGACCGATCCGAAAAGAAATTTGGTAGAATGATTTGTATGTACACAAAACATACTCAGCTCGAATTTTATCACAAAAGCTTTATTTATCAATGAAATATGTTCATTTAAGTGATTTTCGAAAGTGGACCTTATATGGGAGCTATGACCAATTGTGGACCGATACAGATCTAAGTCGGTAGTATGATTCCTGTTCATTTATGTCAATATGTACAAAATTTTCTGTTGATATCGATATATTTGAGGGAGTTATTAACGATAAACTAATTTCCGGGAATATACACCTTTGTATGGGGCTATGGGAAATATTGGATGAATTGTTATGAGTTTGAACATACTGGATCCCTGGCATAAAAAAATAATGTGTGACAAAATTCATCGAAATATCTTTGGTAGTTTCTGAGGAAACTACATAAGAATTAGGAAAAAAACGTTATTTTACTGATTTTCAATACAAGAATGTTTTGGTTGAATTTCGTGAATTTCTATTGCTTCGTTTTAACGTGAGCGTGTTTTAAACAGACAGATGGGTGGACAGACGGACATAGCTAAATCGGCTCAGAATTTCATAAGGATCAAGAATATATATACTATGTTGGGTCTTAGATGAAAATTTTTTGGTATTACACACGGAATGATAAAGTTATATATACCGTCTATCACCACTGAGGGTGGTTGGAGTATAATTAAGATAAAGATATTAAGATTTGTGAAGTAAATATATACTGATTTAAATAATTTTTGTTTCAAACGAAAAATTCTATTCCGGCCGATTAATTTGCAAAATTTAAGTAAGTGCCTGAAATTAAGTAAAACTTATTTTTTTGTGAAAAATAAACATAACAAGTTAGAGTGCTATATTCGGCTATAACGAATCTTAAATACCCTCCACTAGCAAGCTACTTTCAATTAAACCCCATCTAATTTATCTATCTAATTTTTAGATAATTCGGCATGTTTTGTTTCCGTAGTGAGGGTACTATCTATCAATTAGAAATTTCTTTATGCAAATATGGAACTTATTTTCAAAAAAAGTTATATTAAGTGATTTTCGGATATAGACTTTTTACGGGTGCTATGACCTATTATCGGCTGATCTTGTCGATGCCAAAAAATTTAGGAGAATGATTTGTATATTTACAAACAAATTTATATTGAATTATATTCGTTTAAGTATTTTTTGAAACGACGTTGATTATCATATATGAGAGCTATGACCAATAATGGGCAAATTGGAAAACATTTTAGCAGAATGATTTATTTATACACAGAATATGATCATGTCGAATTTTGTCCGGATATGAATTTTATCCGGAAGTGAACTTTATGTATATGGGAGCTATGACTAATTAAAGACCGAAAATAACGTATACTGATTTACATTTATACAAATCATATTCAAATTATATTTTATCGCGATAATTTCGATTGTCAAAGAAATTGTGCATTTAAGTGATTTTCGGAAATGATCCTTATATGGGAGTTGCGACCAATAATGGACCGATCCAGGAAACATTTTCCATAATGATTTATATATATATATATATATATACAAAACAAATTCATGCCAAATTTTACAGCAATAACTTAATGTACATGGGAGCTATGACAAATTAAGGACCGAAATTTTTACAATAAAGATTTATATATACACTCTCATACATTTTTGTTTAATATTACACAATTTATTGTAGGTAACCAGACTCCTAGTATAATTAGTGTAAAAATACAAGTCGAAAAATTTTAAAAACATTTCATGTAAAAATACCAAATACATTCTGTATTTTTACTTACCTATGTGTTTAAAAATGTTTAAGCCACCTTCACACGAGCACACAAATAATATGATCTGTCAAAATTTTGTGTAGAAGAGAACGGATGGGATCGTCTAAACGCAATATCTAATGAAACCATCACACATTGAGAGAAAATACGGATGGAAAATTTGACATTCGTATGGCTTTCTTAATTTTTTGAAATAATTCCAAAAAGAAGCAAGTCGCATTAGATCAGGGATGTATTTTTATGTAAACACATACAAAAAAGTGAAACAGGTGTTTCCATCTTACTTTGTTATTGTTTTATACCAATCGTGTAAACACGAAAAATCAACATTCCAAAATCATGTAAATTTAAATTATTTGTGACTAATAAAACACAATAAAACAAATAAAATACAAATAATAAAAACAATTTTTTATATGTAAACTAGATTTTTGTACCAGGCGTTGCCCAAGGTTTTAAGGGGTTTCAAAACATTATACTTAGTATTTTCCCTTTAGAGTAAACCAAAAAATCTGCTAATTTTTCCCTAACTCCTTCATGCTTCAAAAAATGCTGAAGGTCTCCTTATGAAGAAACTCCTTACAATTTCTTTGTGATCTTATAAAGCTATAAAAGAAATTTCTTTGAATTTCAACAATATGCATTTATAAAAGGTACCTTTACAGTACCATTTCTCCATGGAATTATTAAAATTTATGTATTTCGTTTAATATATTTTGTAACATTTCAGAAATCGATGTTTATTAAGAAAATCACGTCAGAGAGGAACCTTTTTCTCTTTAATGATGTTTTGCAAAAACATTTTTGAAAAACACATTTTTTGACGGATTACGGAAAATATTAATTAAAAAATGTCATAAAAATACAAAAAAATGTAACAAAGGAACACATAATTTTTTTTCTGTTTTTCCCTATAGGGGTGGACTTTTAAATACACATATCTCAAAAACTAAAAAGTCATCGTCTAAAATATTTTTACTTCAGAACGAAAAAAAATCTGACTTAAAACATAGAAGTACAAATTTTTCCTGTTTTTTTCGCCTTTTCTCCTATTTTGAAACGGAACTTCCCTAAATAATAGTAATATTTCAGACACTTTAAAAGCTTAATCAGAAATGGTTTTGCTTGAGTATAGACAATAATTAGTATTTACTCCCAAAAGTACGAATTTTGTCCCTTTTTCATCCACATACCCCTTCTTGTCCCTTCTTATCCAAGTATTGGAAAACAATATAGCATATTACACCATACACCTATATATCTAGCTATGTTTTAAATTTAACGAAAATCGTTCTAGCCGTTAAAGTGTAATTAAAAACATTATGCGCACCCAACAGGTCCCAATTTGCAAGATAATTTAATGAAATTTTGCACATACTCTTGCAAAAAAATCGGATTAAAATCGAACAATTATTTCACATAGCCCCATACAATCGCTTTATATCGCTTTTGAGCTCATAAATATGTTAAAAGTTCTTGTATCACACCAAAAATCGCAAAACTTAGTTTTGTATAAGTTTTAATGACACTGCTGATTTTCGTATTGATCGGTCCAATTTTCGCAACGGCACTAAATATTTCTAACAAATTAAGTAGTGTAATCGAAAATGCTTTTGCTTAAGGATAGACAAAATCAGTATTTACTATCAAAAGTACTAATTTTTCACCATTTTACCCCCGTTTTGACCCCCCTAGTAAAAGTTCTGAAAAAATATAGCCTATAACTCCAAGTTTAGATCTAACTATGTTCCAAATTTGAATCAAATCGGTCCAGCCGTTTAGGCGTGATTGACGAACAATCAAACGAACTGACTTACAAATAGATTTATAATATACTAGCTATACCCAGTGTGCTTTGCTACCCTAAAAGCAAAAAAACCCACTTACACATGGGAGATGCCACTCAAATTATGGCAAGTTCGCCAATTTTTCCGAATTTAATTCATATGGGAGGGGCCAACCCCCCCATTGAAAGTCCACATGAATGTCAAAGTTCTTCATGTAAAATTTGAAGATTCTAGCTTCTACAGTATCTCAGATATACAAATTTTTCTATAAAATTCATATGGGTTTTCCAAGCCACCCCCTGATGAAAGTCTGCTTTTTTTCCCCAAAATGTTCAGATGAATATGAAAGTTCTTTTTGCAAAATTTTAGGAATCTAGTTCTATTAGTTTCTTAGATAAAATATTTTGTTGTATTTAATTCATATGGGAGGTGCCCCCATTGGTAGTCCGCCAATTTATTACCCAAAATATTTACATGGATGCTAAAGTTCTTCGTGCAAAATTTGAAGCTTTTAACTCTAATAGTTTCCAAGATAAACGAATTTGTGTAATTAATTAAGGAGGTGCCACTCCCCTGCTGCTAGTCCGCCCACTTTTTATCCTAACTAATCACATTGAGACTTATGTGGCTCCGACCAAATTTGAGGGCTCTAACTAGGGTTGCCATCCGGGCTGGATTGTCCAGCTTTTTTGATGCTTGTCCAGTTTCAAGCTAAAATTTAATTTGTCCAGCTAAATAGAATTTTTTTAGTACACTACAATAACTTGGGAAACAATTTGTATGTTATCTTTGTCAAATCATGTTAGCCAACACTGTTTGGAACATTTGTTATACAACTAAGTTATGATTTCCCTCTTCTATCATCACTGACAATATGTCTCAACACTTGAAAAGCTGATGTCGTAATAAATATGTATTATTGCGAGCGATAGTCAATTTCTTTACGTACAGCTTACGTACTTATGATTTTAAAAATTTAAAACTTCAAAAATGGCACTTTTTAATTTAATTTATTTAGAAATAAACCTAGCCTATTGGCCATAATCGGTTACAAATTTCTACTTAAAAAATAATTTTTCACATCTTTTGCTCTTAAGAACTAAGTTATCGAAGTGATCGGGGAAAACTAAAAATATATTCGTACTCTATGGACTATAACAAAACGGAATTGGTATATGAGAACCCCTGCATTAATATGTCCAGCTTTTTAAAACCCAATGTCCAGCTTTTTGCGAATCGGAATCTGGCAACCCTAGCTCTAACTGTTACATTTTCCGAGATATACTGATTTAATATTTTTTGCTTAATATGGAAGGTGCCACGCCCACTATAGTCATTTCGCCCATTTTGTCAAAAAACATTCTTATGGATGTCAAAGTTGTCCGTGCAAAATTTGAGAACTCTAATTGTACCAGTTTCTAAGATATATGATTTTTAATAGCTATTAAATAAGTAGGCGTGGCAACTCGCCTACTTGAAATTTTAAAATAAAAAGTAGCCTATAGTTCCTTTCAGATATACAGAAAGATACTGTTAACATTTCAAGAAAATCGGTCCAGCAGTTTAGCCGTCTATAGACTTCAAACCAACAAACAAACCCACAAACATATATATATATTCTGGGTCCTTATGAAATTCTGAGTCATTCCGTGTGTAACACCAAGGAATATTCATCTGAGACCCAACAAAGTATATATATTCTGGGTCCTTATGAAATTCTGAGTCGATTTAGCTTTGTCCGTCTGTCTGTCTGTGTAAAACACGCTCACGTTAAAACGAAGCAATGGAAAGTAACGAAATTCAGCAGAAATATTCATTATCATCCGGTACAGTTTGGTATTGAAGATGAGCAAAATCGGTTCACATCGGGAAAAGTTATGAATCAAAATTTAAAACAACTCCGAAAAAAAAGCATTTTTTATACATTCTGATGTAATTTTCTCGAAAACTATGCAAGATAATTTCATGAAAGTCATCATACATTCGTTTCTACACAATATCCTGTTTCCAGCTGAAAATTGCCAGAATCGGTCCATTATTTCATATACCTCCCATTCAAAAGTACATATTCCCGGAATGAGTTTTTTGTTAATAACTTCCGTCAGAATGTTGATATCTTCACAAAATTTTACAACTTAAAATCTTATGTTAATAGAATTCATTGGGAGAAAAAATTGTCTGGATGGGTCCATAATTGGACATAGCTCTCATACAAGGTCCCCTCCCGAAAATCACTTAAATGCGCATAACTCATTACTAAATTAAGATATCTATATCAAATTTGGTACAAGTATTGTTCATATGCACAGAAATATTACTGTGAAATTTTTTTCCGATCGGTCCATCCTTGGTCATAGCTCCCATGCAAGGTTCCCTCCCGAAAATCACTTAAACGCACATAACTCATTACCTAATAAAGCTATTGATACAAAATTTGGCACAAATATTAGTTTGGTATACAAAAATTCTATTTCAAGATTTGTTCACGATCGGTCCATAACATGGGTGCGGTCGGTCCTAAGCAAAGTTCCCTTCAGAAAATCACTTGTACATACATTACTTATTACTAAATTACGATGTAAAATTTGCCTGAAATATAGCTTTTATGTACAGAAATTTTGCTTAAAGAATTTTTTACGATCGGTCTATAATTGGTCATATCTCCCAACTAGGTCCTGTCCTAAAAGCACTTTAACCGTATTTAATCAATTTGTGTGGAACAAAATTATATATATGTATTTTGAAAATCCTTAAATCTTTCACACACATGCATACATGCACATTATTAAATATCGTTAAAGCATATTTTACAGCGCTATAAAAATATAAAAGAAAATGTAATGTTCAATAAATTTTGCAATTGTAACAAAATTAAGCTGTTTAAATCTTGGGGTTTTTCTATCCAAGACATGAAAAGTATTAATATAAAAGTAGCTGGTGCAGGATATTTAAGATTCGGCTCAGCCGAATATAGCACCCTAACTTGTTTGTTATAAAAGCGAAATGTATTATTTTCTTTATTTCACATTATGAATAATTTAAAAATTGTTTATACTCACTAGTGCACAGTGGGGCAGAATGGAAATTTTTTGGAAATAAATCTGGCATTTCTAAACGGCTGATCCGATCCGGATAAAATTTGGCGTGAGCGTAGCCAAGGAGTATTCGAGTTTAAGTTTTGAAGATGAACCCTGCAGATGCCCCAGGGACGGCGCTGTGGCGGCTCAAAGTAGGGTACCTACGACATGTAAAATTTTTAAACTCGTGCCATTTTTTTTCACCCAAATACAAAGATTTTATATTTTCTGAAAGCGCTCGACGAGATCTTGAAAAAACATGCTTGGACATACTACCTATCTCTTATAATATCAGAGTTATAGGCATTTAAAAATTTAGTGATACAAAATTTACCATACCTTGGTTCGCCTTTTTTTGAATACCGGGCGTAATTTTGGACCAAATGGACTTGTTAGTTAGACAACAAAATTTCCAATAATATACAAAAAATTTCAGATCAATATCATTTACAGATCCAAAAATATACGTTTTTTAATTTAAAAATTCAAAAAATTTTAGATTTTTGCCGTTTTTTTACCAAAAATGTGTCTTAACTCTTTTATTAATAAAATAAAATTTTCTTTAAGAATATAACAGTTTTATAGTTTTCTAAAAGGTATCTTTACGCAGAACGCTTTAGCGTAAAAAACTTGTCCTACTTTTTGAAAATGTTGCCGCTGCGTCCTTCCGAATATGACCTATTTTTTATCAAAACTTCAACTTTGGG
>NW_023996098.1:0-62160 GCF_015586225.1 Lucilia sericata | reverse complement strand
GTTTTGCTGCTCAACGAATATTTAAAATTTTTTAGTACAAAAACTTTTTTCCATAAATTGCGAACTTTTCAAAGTTTGTTACGTTACAGCATCCCACAGCAAGTACCCAGAAATGAAATCAATATGAGGATCGATTCGTCTATTGATTACTATCGATCACATATTTCGGTTTTGCTGCCTCAAAAAGATATTTAAAATGTTTTAGTATAACAACTTTTTTACTAATTTGCAAATTTGTCAAAGTTGTTACGTTACAGACATCCCTCAGCAAATACCCAGAAATGAAATCAATATGAGGATCGATTCGTCTATTGATTATCCTAGCGATCACATATTTTGGTTTTGCTGCTCAACGAATATGTTTAAAATTTTTAAGCATCACAACTTTGTTACTAAATTTGCTAATTTGTCAAAGTTTGTTACGTACACGCATCCCACAGCAAATACCCAGAACTGAAATCAACGAATATATTTATCAAATTTTATGTACAAAAACCTTTCTTTTCACCATAAATTGCGAACTTGTCAAAGTTTGTTACGTTTCCAGCATCCCACAGCAAGTACCCAGAAATGAAATCAATATGGGGATCGATTCGTCTATTGATTATCTATCGATCACATATTTTGGTTTTGCTGCTCAAAGAATATTTTAAAATTTTTTTAGTATAACAACTTTTTTACTAAATTTGCAAATTTGTCAAAGTTTGTTACGTTACAGCATCCCACAGCAAGTACCCAGAAATGAAATCAATATGGGATCGATTCGTCTATTGATTATCTATCGATCACATATTTTGGTTTTGCTGCTCAACGAATATTTTAAAATTTTTAGTACAACAACTTTTTTACTAAATTTGCAAATTTGTCAAAGTTTGTTACGTTACAGCATCCCACAGCAAGTACCCAGAAATGAATCAATATGGGGATCGATTCGTCTATGATTATCTATCGATCACATATTTTGGTTTTGCTGCCTCAAAGAATATTTTAAAAATTTTTTAGTATAACAACTTTTTTACTAAATTTGCAAATTTGTCAAAGTTTGTTACGTTACAGCATCCCACAGCAAGTACCCAGAAATGAATCAATATGGGGATCGATTCGTCTATTGATTATCTATCGATCACATATTTTGGTTTTGCTGCTCAAAGAATATTTAAAATTTTTAGTATAACAACTTTTTTACTAAATTTGCTAATTTGTCAAAGTTTGTTACGTTACAGCATCCCACAGCAAGTACCAGAAATGAAATCAATATGGGGATCGATTCGTCTATTGATTACCTATCGATCACATATTTTGGTTTTGCTGCTCAACGAATATTTTAAAATTTTTTAGTATAACAACTTTTTTACTAAATTTGCAAATTTGTCAAAGTTTGTTACGTTACAGCATCCCACAGCAAGTACCCAGAAATGAAATCAATATGGGGATCGATTCGTCTATTGATTATCTATCGATCACATATTTTGGTTTTGCTGCTCAACGAATATTTAAAATTTTTTAGTATAACAACTTTTTTTACTAAATTTGCTAATTTGTCAAAGTTTGTTACGTTACAGCATCCCACAGCAAGTACCCAGAAATGAAATCAATATGGGGATCGATCGTCTATGATTACTATCGATCACATATTTTGGTTTTGCTGCTCAACGAATATTTTAAAATTTTTTAGTACAACAACTTTTTCTACTAAATTGCGAACTTTTTAAAGTTTGTTACGTTACGCATCCCACAGCAAATACCCAGAACTGAAATCAACGGAATATTTAAAATTGTTTATGTACAAAAACTTTTTCCATAAATTGCGAACTTTTCAAAGTTTGTACGTTACAGCATCCCCCAGCAAGTACCCAGAAATGAAATCAATATGGGGATCGATTCGTCTATTGATTATCTATCGATCACATATTTTGGTTTTGCTGCCTCAAAGAATATTTAAAAATTTTTTAGTATAACAACTTTTTTACTAAATTTGCAATTTGTCAAAGTTTGTTACGTTACAGGCATCCCACAGCAAGTACCCAGAAATGAAATCAATATGGGATCGATTCGTCTATTGATTAGCTAGTCGATCACATATTTTGGTTTTGCTGCTCAACGAATATTTTAAAATTTTTTAGTATAACAACTTTTTACTAAATTTGCAAATTTGTCAAAGTTTGTTACGTTACAGCACCCCACAGCAAGTACCTAGAAATGAAGTCAATATGGGGCTCGATTCGTCTATCGATTATCTATCGATCACATATCTTGGTTTTGCTGCTCAAAGAATATTTAAAAATTTTTTAGTATAACAACTTTTTTACTAAATTTGCAAATTTGTCAAAGTTTGTTACGTTACAGCATCCCACAGCAAGTACCCAGAAATGAAATCATATGTGGGATCGATTCGTCTATTGATTATCTATCGATCACATATTTTGGTTTTGCTGCTCAAAGAATATTTAAAATTTTTTAGTATAACAACTTTTTTACTAAATTTGCAAATTTGTCAAAGTTTGTTACGTTACAGCATCCCACAGCAAGTACCTAGAAATGAAATCAATATGGGGATCGATTCGTCCTATTGATTATCTATCGATCACATATTTTGGATTTGCTGCTCAACGAATATTTTAAAATTTTTTAGTATAACAACTTTTTTACTAAATTTGCTAATTTGTCAAAGTTTGTTACGTTACAGCATCCCACAGCAAGTACCCAGAAATGAACTCAATATGGGGATCGATTCGTCTATTGATTATCTATCGATCACATATTTCGGTTTTGCTGCTCAAAGAATATTTTAAAATTTTTTAGTATAACAACTTTTTTACTAAATTTGCAAATTTGTCAAAGTTTGTTACGTTACAGCATCCCACAGCAAGTACCCAGAAATGAAATCAATGTGGGGATCGATTCGTCTATTGATTATCTATCGATCACATATTTTGGTTTTGCTGCTCAAAGAATATTTAAAAATTTTTTAGTATAACAACTTTTTTACTAAATTTGCAAATTTGTCAAAGTTTGTTACGTTACAGCATCCCACAGCAAGTACCCAGATGGATCGATTCGTCTATTGATTACCTATCGATCACATATTTTGGTTTTGCTGCTCAACGAATATTTTAAAATTTTTTAGTATAACAACTTTTTTACTAAATTTGCAAATTTGTCAAAGTTTGTTACGTTACAGCATCCCATCAGCAAGTACCCAGAAATGAAATCAATATGAGGATCGTTCGTCTATTGATTACCTATCGATCACATATTTCGGTTTTGCTGCTCAAAGAATATTTAAAAATTTTTTAGTATAACAACTTTTTTACTAAATTTGCAAATTTGTCAAAGTTTGTTACATAACAGCATCCCACAGCAAGTACCCAGATGGATCGATTCGTCTATTGATTACCTATCGATCGCATATTTTGGTTTTGCTTCTCAACGAATATTTTAAAATTTTTTAGTATAACAACTTTTTTACTAAATTTGCTAATTTGTCAAAGTTTGTTGCGTTACAGCATCCCACAGCAAGTACCCAGAAATGAAATCAATATGGGGATCGATTCGCCTATTAATTATCTATCGATCACATATTTTGGTTTTGCTGCTCAAAGAATATTTTAAAATTTTTTAGTATAACAACTTTTTACTAAATTTGCTAATTTGTCAAAGTTTGTTACGTTACAGCATCCCACAGCAAGTACCCAGAAATGAAATCAATGTGGGGATCGATTCGTCTATCGATCACATATTTTGGTTTTGCTGCTCAACGAATATTTTAAAATTTTTATGTACAAAAACTTTTTCCATAAATTGCGAACTTTTCAAAGTTTGTTACGTTACAGCATCCCACAGCAAGTACCCAGAAATGAAATCAATATGAGGATCGATTCGTCTATTGATTATCTATCGATCACATATTTTGGTTTTGCTGCTCAAAGTAATATTTAAAAATTTTTAGTATAACAACTTTTTTACTAAATTTGCAAATTTGTCAAAGTTTGTTACGTTACAGCATCCCACAGCAAGTACCCAGAAATGAAATCAATATGAGGATCGATTCGTCTATCGATTATCTATAGATCACAATATTTGGTTTTGCTGCTCAACGAATATTTTAAAATTTTTATGTACAAAAACTTTTTCCATAAATTGCGAACTTTTCAAAGTTTGTTACGTTACAGCATCCCACAGCAAGTACCCAGAAATGAAATCAATATGAGGATCAATTCGTCTATTGATTATCTATCGATCACATATTTCGGTTTTGCTGCTCAAAGAATATTTAAAATTTTTTAGTATAACAACTTTTTTACTAAATTTGCAAATTTGTCAAAGTTTGTTACGTTACAGCATCCCACAGCAAGTACCCAGAAATGAAATCAATACGAGGGATCGATTCGTCTATTGATTACCTATCGATCACATATTTTGGTTTTGCTGCTCAACGAATATTTTAAAATTTTTATGTACAAAACTTTTTCCATAAATTGTGAACTTTTCAAAGTTTGTTACGTTACAGCATCCCACAGCAAGTACCCAGAAATGAAATCAATATGAGGATCGATTCGTCTATTGATTATCTATCGATCACATATTTCGGTTTTGCTGCTCAACGAATATTTTAAAATTTTTATGTACAAAAACTTTTTCCATAAATTGCGAACTTTTCAAAGTTTGTTACGTTACAGCATCCCACAGCAAGTACCCAGAAATGAAATCAATATGGGGATCGATTCGTCTATTGATTATCTATCGATCCACATATTTCGGTTTTGCTGCTCAACGAATATTTTAAAATTTTTATGTACAAAAACTTTTTCCATAAATTGCGAACTTTTCAAAGTTTGTTACGTTACAGCATCTCCACAGCAAGTACCCAGAAATGAAATCAATATGGGGATCGACTCGTCTATTGATTATCTATCGATCACATATTTGGTTTTGCTGCTGAACGAATATTTTAAAATTTTTATGTACAAAAACTTTTTCCATAAATTGTGAACTTTTCAAAGTTTGTTACGTTACAGCATCACACAGCAAGTACCCAGAAATGAAATCAATATGGGGATCGATTCGTCTATTGATTATCTATCGATCACATATTTTGGTTTTGCTGCTCAACGAATATTTTAAAATTTTTTATGTATAACAACTTTTTTACTAAATTTGCAAATTTGTCAAAGTTTGTTACGTTACAGCATCCCACAGCAAGTACCCAGAAATGAAATCAATATGGGATCGATTCGTCTATTGATTATCTATCGATCACATATTTTGGTTTTGCTGCTCAACGAATATTTTAAAATTTTTATGTACAAAACTTTTTCCATAAATTGCGAACTTTTCAAAGTTTGTTACGTTACAGCATCCCACAGCAAGTACCCAGAAATGAAATCAATGAGGGGATCGATTCGTCTATTGATTACCTATCGATCACATATTTTGGTTTTGCTGCTCAACGAATATTTTAAAATTTTTATGTACAAAAACTTGTTCCATAAATTGTGAACTTTTCAAAGTTTGTTACGTTACAGCATCCCACAGCAAGTACCCAGAAATGAAATCAATATGGGGATCGATTCGTCTATTGATTATCTATCGATCACATATTTTGGTTTTGCTCCTCAAAGAATATTTTAAAATTTTTTAGTATAACAACTTTTTTACTAAATTTGCTAATTTGTCAAAGTTTGTTACGTTATAGCATCACACAGCAAGTACCCAGAAATGAAATCAATATGGGGATCGACTCGTCTATTGATTATCTATCGATCACATATTTTGGTTTTGCTGCTCAACGAATATTTTAAAATTTTTATGTACAAAAACTTTTTCCATAAATTGCGAACTTTTCAAAGTTTGTTACGGTACAGCATCCCACAGCAAGTACCCAGAAATGAAATCAATATGAGGATCGATTCGTCTATTTATTACCTATCGATCACATATTTTGGTTTTGCTGCTCAAAGAATATTTTAAATTTTTAAGTATAAAACCTATTACATGAAATTTGTAATTTCTTCAAAGTTTGTTATATCACAGCATCTCATACAAAGTACCCCGAAGAAAAATTAATACAGAGATCGATTCGTTTTTCGATTCCCTATCAATAACACATTTCAGATTTAGTGCTCAAAAAGGATTTCCAATTTTATTTCCATGTTTCAATATTTCACAAATAAATCAATGAGTTTGTTTTCTTTTTGTTTATGTTTTTATGTATTTTTTGCTTTGTTTACTTTTTTTTTGTAGTTTTCCACGTGTATACACAAAAAAGTACCTTTCTATGCAACTCTGAAAAAAGTTTGCCAAAAATCCCCTGTTTGTTTTCTTCAATACACAGTGTTGTTGTATCTTATCTATCTCTATATATCAGTGCTGCCCATACACATACTGTTACACATTAATTTGTATTGGTAAAGCAGCAGAGAACAAAATGTAACCCAAAATAAAACTGTACTAATAAAATGACTGCAAACTAAAAAGTATATTCTAACTGTCAAATTGATATTATGGATTTTGACAGACAGCGTACATTAAAGTTCATATATAAAAAACTATCAACTGTGCTCTCTCATTTATCTACATAAATTCGGCTTTCTCAAAATTTTGTTGTTGTATTTCTGTGTGGATTTTAAAAAAAGTTGTGTACAGATCTTACTTCGACAAATGCTGATCAACAACTGAGTTGATTTTGTTTTGCAATTTGAGAGATAATCAACTTACACATGCTCAAATAAGAAAATACACAAGTAAGCTTATAGTGTAGGTAAGTCAACGCAACTTCAGCAGAAATTTCTTGCCCTATCTCGCGTGATAGGGAATCACGATTTTGGGCAACATTGCTATATATATAAAAATGAATGTGTGTTGGTTTGTATGTTTATATGTTTGTATGTTTGAACGTTATGGACCACTAAACGGTTAAACCGATTGTCTTTAAATTTTCACAGCGTATTTCTGTATGTCTGGAAGAGGTTATAGGCTACTTTTATTTTGAAATTTCAAGTGGGCGAGGAGCCACGCCCATATTAAGAAAATATTAAATCCCTATATTTGAGATAATATAACAGTTAGAGTCCTCAAATTTTGTCGGAGCCACTTTAGTGTCAATATGATTATTTAGGACAAAATGTGTGCGGACTAGCGTTAGGGGGCGTGGCACCTCTCATATAAATTAAATACAAAAATTAGTTTATCTTGGAAACTACTACAGTTAGAATCTTTAAATTTTGCACGAATAACTTTAACATCCATGTAAACATTTTGGATAATAAATTAGCGGACCACCCATGAGGGGAGCGGCACCTCCCACACAAATTAAATACAAAAATTCGTTTATCTGGGAAACTTATAGAACTAAATTCTTCAAATTTCGCATGAAGAACTTTAATATTCATCTGAACATTTTGGAGGAAAAAGAGCGGACTTTCATTTGGGTGGACTTGGAGCCCCCATATGAATTAAATAGAAAAATTCGTATATCTTAGAAACTATTAGAGCTAGAATCTTCAAATTTTAATCGAAAACTTTGACATTCATCTGAACATTTAGAGTATAACGTATGAATTAAATACAAAATTTTGTTTATCTGGGAAACTAATAGAAGTTGATTTTTCAAATTTTGCACAAATTACTTTAATATTCATCTGAACATTTTGAGGAAAAAGGGCAGATTTTCATCTGGGGGGATTGAAGCCCTACATGAATTAAATAGAAAAATTCGTATATCTGATAAACTATTAGAGCTAGAATCTTCAAATTTTACATGGAGAACTTTGGCATTCATGTGAACATTTAGAGAGTAACGGGCGGACTTTCAATGGGGGGCTTGGCACCACATATATGAATTAAATACAAAATTTCGTATATCTTGGAAACTGTTAGATTATTCAAATTTTTCATAGATAGATAGAAATAGGCGAACTTGCAATAATTTGCGTTGCATCTCTCATATATAACATATTGTAAGCCTGGAATACTATTGTAGTTATAAATAAAAACCCACTTAACGATTTTAAAGATTCTATTGCTTTTAGGGTAGCAAAGCACACTGGGTATAGCTAGTTTATACATATATGTAAGTTTTTTCTCATAAGCCACATTAGTTGAAAAAAACATTAACAGTTTTTTTTAAATTTTTCATGACATTTTCAGAGGTTGTCTCAGATTTTTGCTCATATCTCCGTTATTTATGGACCGATTTTGCTGATTTTCAATAGGAAATTTCTCGAAAGTATGTCCAACACAATTATTGAAGATTTGGAATCCGAAGATACTGGGAAATAATTACATTTTTCGCGGGGTGGTGACCCAAAACACAAAAACCGTGAAAATGCCTTACTGACAAAATTTCTCATTGATTAAATGGTCAGCCCAAAGTACTGGCCTCATTCCAGTTGAGATTTTGTGATGGACCCTGAAAATACGGTTGGGAAACCCCAACTCAATTTGGAGGACCTTTGACAACGGGCTCAGCGTGAGTGGGAGAGTATTTCAAATAAAATAAAGAACAATTTATAGAAAAGTGCAAAAAGTGATTTATTTAACATCGGACCTTGCAAAAAATTTTAAAAATACTAGCCTTCCCTAAAGATTTCGTGGTGAGCAAAACTGAGTGCATGCGAGTTATTTTAGTTTTGTTCGTTTTTTACTAAGAAATTTACGCTTTTCGGCCTCATTTGTGATACATTTTTCAAATATTATGTAGAAAAGAAATCACAAAAAAAAATGTTTGGATTTGATTTATTAGTTTTATTTTTATTACAAATAAAGTGCAGAAATTACACTCACATTTGCTCGCCATATAGATTTTTATACATTGCGTATATCTTGAGGTCTTTCATATACGTAGGACATGTCCTCAAAATATGCGCAACATATAGGATATATTGTGTTGTCATATACATATACGATATTTTGTGTTGCCATATACTTTTCAATACATTTTGGGCGTTGGATTTTTTCACATGTCGCCTAAGAACTTCACGCAAAAGATTAACAGTGGTGCTACCACGAAAAAACAACGATTTCAACCAGGGTTTAATATTTAGTTTTTAGTTTTATTTTTTTAAATGTCGACTTGTGAGAACCAAAGTTGGTACCCGTGTTTTGGTTCCACCAACAAAAAAAAAAAAAACCAACAAAAAAACTTATTAATTTTATGTTTTACAATGAATTTATGTTAAATAAAATAATTTTATTATATTAAATGTTTTGTGTAATGTGTTTGTCCGTTAAATTCAAATAGTCGTCTATTGTGAATGATTTGTATTGTGTAACTACAACTCTACAACAGAGTTGTACCATTCTGTCAAATGTGTGTTTACATGTATGTGTGCGTCTGTGTGCTCGTAGAAAAGTATAAAAGAAAGATCAACAATAATACAAGAGGCAGTTTGATATTGGCTGTTGGTGAGTTAACTAGTTTGTTGGCTAGTTTACTTATAAAAAAATATAAAAATAACAATGCGGAGTTGGCTTGGCCTGCTTTGTTATTAAATATATTTTTTTTAATAATTAGTGCGCGTATTAAGTGTTAAATGTTTATATTTCTCTTTAATTATCCTTTTAATAAATATGATTTTTTTTATAACGATTAAAGAAAAAATAATCATAATTTGTTTTTATTAATAAATTTCTGTACGATCTTGGACAACGCTGAGCTACCCCAGCTTTGAGGAGAAATTCCGTCGTTACAGTGGCGCCCGAGCAGGGACTTCTTTAAATAAATAAAAGAGTCTTTTAAAACAAATAAAAGGATATATAAAAAAAAAATTAAATATATTTTAAATAAACAACGGACATTTTTAAAATTATTTGAAATGGAAATTTAATTGTGAAGTGAAAAGTTTTTTTTTTGTGAACTGTTCGTGTTATTGAGTATAAAAAAAAAAAAAAAAAAAAAAAAAAAATCAACGGGACATTAAAAGCACAAATCGTAAAAAAAAAAAATATAAAACCGGGACTACGAACAATAAAAATTAAATAAAAGGAGAGACTGTACAATAAAAGCAAAAGAGTGGAGAAAAAAATATATATTGAAAGATAAAAGCGGTACGGTACGAACAAGTGGATGAAAAATCGAAAATGTAAAAGCGGGACAAAACAAAAGTAAAATAAATCAAGATCGTGCAAATACATAAACAAAAAAAAAATCAACGAACATTATGAACTAGTGGTGTCATGAAAAATTTTATAACTTAAATAATTTTCGAAATTTTAAAACGGGACATATAAAACAAATATATTTTACAGCGCGGTTTAAGTTATATAAATAAATTAAAGTGATACCAAACCAACCTGACTGTCGTGATTTGTGTTTGTGTCGCGTTAAACGTTAGAATAAAATAAATAAATTTATATTTACGCGTGTCGTGGAGAAAATTATTGGGTCGAAAATAATACTATTAAATATAAATTTATAATCGCGGATTTACACTCTATAAAATACGTTTTGAAATAAACTTTAAAAACTTTACAAAATAAATTAAAGTAAAATATTTAACACTGGCTTCATTAAAAAGAAATAAAAATAACATCATGTTGAAAACTTCCTGGGCGTATGCATTACGAAAAGACGACCTGTTATGCTACTTGGACGAGTTTGGAATTCAACCAGCTGGCAGCGTGGAAGAGATGAGAAGGCAGATGGCACAATTTATTGGTAGCCCACACTCTCCTGATCAATTAAACCGGTTACTCGAACTGCAGGCTAAGTATGAAAATTCCTCAGGTAACTCTCCAAACCCATCAGTGTCACCATCGAAAGCTCCCAAAATTCAAATAAACGGAGGATCGAGCCCACTAAAAATGGAATCAGGTATGTCAGTACAAAATTGTAATCCTGGGAATGATGATTTTAATGAAAATAACGCGCACGGAATTGCGAGAAAGGATAAACAATTAATAATTGATTTAGTCCGAAAGTGGGGAATATATTATGATGGAGGAAAAGACCCATTATTGTTTATTGAAAGATTAGAAGAAATGTCGGAATTATATGAAGTCAATAAAAATTTCTTGCCAAAAATTATGCCAGAGTTATGCAAGGAAAGAGCATTGATATGGTTCCGAAATAATAATAAACATTGGGATAAGTGGGAATCCTTTAAATCCGATTTTCTTAAATTTTTCCTCTCTGTTAGATACTTTGGAAAATCGGAAGATGACATCCGAAGAAGATACCAACGACCAAGAGAAGTTTTCAAAGATTATGTCCTAGCCCTCCAGAATTTAATGCGGCATGCTGAGATGACTGAAGACCAAAAGTTGGAACGAATTTATCGAAACGCTCAACCCAACTACTTATGGTATATTCATAGAAAAGACTTCAGAAATCTACACGAGCTACTATGCCTAGCAGAAGATCTGGAAAGCATTCCAACAGCAAACAACCCACCAAATAACTCGCAACCCACACGATATGAACAACACCGAATGATGACAAACCAAATGCCTGTCAGTTATGATAACTCCATGGAAATAGAACCTGACCTGAGTTACCATCGTCGCCAAACATCAGAAGATGCGACTCAAGAACCACTGACACCTTTAGAATTAACTGATATAAAATGTGATACGAATCGGTTAAGCGCACTTGTGAAAGTAGGAGCAAACACCTTAATCGCTACGATTGATACGGGAGCAACCAGCAGCTATATTAGCGAAAATTTAGCTGAAACAATTTTTACTGCCTATCCAAAAATCAACACCAACCTAGAGGTCATACTAGCCGATGGATCAGTAAACAAAATATGGAGCGCTATTCGGACACCTATAAAAATTGGTCAGGAAACACAAACCATAACGTTCCTGATCATGCCAACAGCCATAGAAGAGATGATTATCGGACTAAATTTACTGAAAATCTTCAAGACAACTGTGTCATTTGGCGATCTATCATTGTATTTAGACGAAACATCATCTACTATTGACCAAACATGCATGGTAATAGTAACTAAAAATACCGCAGAAAACCAATGTGTAACATCCCCAGAAGTAATTGAGGTAACCCCCTCCGACCATATTTCACATTTAAATCCCTCGGATGAACAACAGGAAATAACTAATCCGGTGAGTGTATCCATTCCAACGACAGACTGGACCAATAATACTGACAACGTCACCGAAAACCAGGAAATAATTAAAAAATTTATTGAAGATGAATTACAGGAGTTTAGAAATATTCGCGGACCCACGAATCTAACCGAACATAAAATTATAATGCAGGATGACCGTCCCATTAAAATTAGATATGCTAATCGAAACCCCGCGATGCAGTCAATAATAGATAAAGAAGTTAACAAATTACTCGCAAAAGGATGTATAGAGCCCTCATCAAGTCCATATAGTTTCCCAATAACTCTAGCCAAGAAGAAAAATGGATCATGGAGACTTTGTATGGATTTTCGTCAACTAAACAGCCGTTCTTCCCCCGATGCTTACCCTCTACCGCGTATAAATCACATTTTGGATCGCTTAAGAGAAGCGAAATTTATCAGTTGCCTCGATTTGGAAAACGGTTATTGGCAAATACCAATGGCAGCAGACAGTAAGAAGTATACGGCATTTACAGTACCCGGCCGTGGACTATATCAATGGAGAGTGATGCCCTTTGGTCTTCATTCAGCACCGGCAACATTCCAGCGAACACTCGATCAAGTTATTGGAGCAGAAATGGAGCCCCATGCTTTCGCGTATTTAGATGACATAATAATAACGAGCAAGACATTTGAACAACATGTCCAGCACCTGAAGGAGGTTTTCCGACGATTACGAGAAGCCAAACTAAAGATAAACCCTGAAAAATGTGAGTTCTTCAAACGCGAGACTAAATACTTAGGACACGTTGTATGTGACGATGGTATCAAAACGGACCCCGATAAAATAGCAGCCATCTCCCAAATGCAACCTCCTAAAACCGTGAAGGATGTCAGAAGATTTTTAGGAATCACGTCCTGGTACAGACGCTTTGTTCCCGACTTCGCGAAATTATCCCAACCGTTAACGTCATTATTGAAAAAAGGAAAACATTTTAAATGGAACCAAGAGCAACAAACAGCATTCGACGAACTAAAACAAAAATTAACAGAATCTCCAATACTGGCTTGCCCGGACTTTTCAAAAACATTTCATCTTCAAACTGACGCAAGTGATTTTGGACTTGGCGCAGTACTCACCCAAGAACTTGATGGGTCGGAACGAGTCATTGCCTACGCGAGTCGTCACTTAAATCAAGCGGAGAAAAATTATACTACGACGGAGAAAGAATGTCTAGCCATCGTATGGGGTATAAGAAAGATGAAAATGTACTTAGAAGGATATAATTTCATAGTTATCACTGATCATTTATCGCTAAAATGGTTAAATTCTATAGAATCACCGATTAGCCCGCTGGGCTCTAGAGTTGCAGCAATACCAGTTCTCCATACAGTACCGAAAAGGATCTCAAAATGTGGTCGCCGACGCGTTATCTCGACAACCTTTAGAAACTTTTCAGAGAATGGTAACTAGTGAGCAGAAAATAGAGTGTCCATGGTTAAAACGAAAGATCAATGATGTTCAAGATAACCCTGAAAAATATCCCGATTTTGTAATAATAAATAATTCTCTTTACAGACATTTTCCACGTTTGTGTTGGTATTAATGACAGAGAACGTGTATTGAAAGAGAATCATGATGATCCAACAGCTGGCCATCTCGGAATTCGGAAGACTATAAATCGCGTATGTAATCGGTACTATTGGCCAGGCTTGTTTAGAGATATTACCCGTTACGTGAGAAAATGTCAGTCTTGCCAAAAATACAAAGTTAGCCAACGCAAACCAGTCGGAGAAATGTTGATAAGATTACCCGAAGAACCTTGGGCCACAATCTGCCTAGACTTTGTAGGTCCATTACCACGAACCAAACATGGAAATACAATGATACTCGTGATAGTAGACCGATTTTCAAAATGGACGGAAATTATACCCCTCCGAAAAGCCACATCAGAAAATTTAATAAAAGCCTTCAGAGAACGTATATTGTCGAGATTTGGTGTTCCAAAAGTAGCCATTACCGATAATGGTACTCAATTCACCAGTAAACTATTTCAAAAATATCTGGAAGACATTGGAGTCAAACTACAGTACACAGCACCCTATACCCCCCAGCAAAATCCTACCGAACGAGTTAACAGAGTTATAAAAACAATGATATCACAATTTTCCGGAAATAAACATACTATTTGGGATGAATTAATACCAGAAATAACGTTGGCTATAAACACAAGTCTGTCGGAGACAACCGGTTATTCGCCAGCCTTTATAATTCAAGGTCGAGAACCTCGACTACCAAACGCGCTATTCGATGAAGTGACCAACGGAACGGGAGAAATAGCTCAAGATCCGAAAGATAAATCTATTCAACTACAGGAAATATTTAAAATCATTCAGAATAATTTGATTAAGGCTAGCCAAGATCAAAGGAGACACTACAATTTAAGGAAAAGGAAATGGAAACCAGAAGTTGGCCAAGAAGTGTTAGTCCGTCAACACCAGCTATCTAAAGCAGTGGACCAGTTTGCCGCAAAACTAGCTCCAAAATTTGATGGACCTTACACTATAGTAGAAATGCCTTCAAAGGTCATCGTAAAACTCAAGGGTCGGGATAAAGGAGACATCAAAACTTCATATATAAACGATATCAAACCTTATTTCAATATTTAATTCATTTTATATTTTTATTTACAAAAATAAAAAAAAAAATTACCACTAATAACTTTTACAATGCACTCATAAATTTTCCTTTCTATCTTATAGCAAACTATATAAGAAAGAAAGGAGAAAAATGGCAGAAGAGAGAAGATTCCAGCAATCTAGAGAAAACTTTCGGCGACGGTTACAGGAAGAACAATCCAGAGGAAGGCGATCTATTTTATTACCGGCCGACCCTCAACCCTCACCGTCTGCAAATCGCCTCTTTCGCTCGGTTATAAGACCAGGAATCGACTCCACTATGCCATCAGCCGCATTAATTAGACATCGATATGAAGCAACAATGAACGATTTTCCATCGCACATGTCATGGAGAATGCCATCAGTAGCTATAGTCAGCCCCATGAGACAAAACAGCACTCGGCTATCCATATCCAGTACCAGTTCGGAAGCCGAACATGTAAATTTTTCAACATCCCCGGATCACACTGAAAACAACAACAACATTCAGAGATCGCCCTATACACCTTCAGTTGAGAATATTTCAACTGAATCAGACGAAGCATATCGACTCCTTCGCCAACAATATGAAGACATAGAAAACATTATTTACCCACACCAACAAAGTTTTCTCCCAATTGATCCGCCGTATTCTGCCGATGTTGATTCTGATGGAGAGCCCGTACAACGAGAACCTTGCCATCTACCTTTGTCTCAACAATATGACCCCGACAGAGAAGCTAGCCTGGAAAGTACACCATCAACACAAAATTCTTTGGAAGGTGTTCCTCAACAAATTTTGTTATCCTCAACATCCTCATCACCAACAACGTCAAGACCTCTACCTCATAAGGAAGAAGATCAACCACCTAAACGTTATTTTATGTCGGTAGATACGGTGGAAAGACATCGGAATGTTCTAGGAGATCTTAAAATGGTAGAGGGGGTGATTAGATACACCTACTTGATTAAAAGCACTCCTCAAGAGCAGATCTCGGATCAACCACACCACCCTACTTCACAAGATGAAGCCTTGGAGGCTAGTATGAACCAATCCACCTCAAACGACTCACCAAGAAGAAAGATTCGGTTTTCTAGTCAACCTATAGATGAGGGTAGGCCTATAACCCCGACGATCCCAGAATCTTTCAAAGGAACACTGTCCAAGAAATCAAGTTCTTCTGAGGCATCATTTGGTTTCTTTGCAACCGCTGAATCTACCATGTGTCCACCTACTCCAAGGATACCTTCGTTCTTAAGAGAAGGATTTCATAACTCCCGCAGCCCAGGGGATGACAACATTAGTGTCAGAGAGACCGTTAAGTCTTTTGAAAGTCTGTCCATTACCGGAAGGGATAATCGAGTTACGCAAACATTGCAAACACTTTCATCATCCACCAAACCGGCATCATCCACTACATCATCATCAGCGTCAACATCGTCGTCATCATCAACGTCATCTTCCTCAACATCTTCAACATTATCAGCAATGGAGGTGCGTATCCCAACACCAGACGTAATATTGATAGAGGAGCCAGGACCAGTAACATCTACCAATATAACTACTGCTAGTGAAGAAGGTTCCGAGAAAATTGACTTAGTCGAAAAATGGATCGAGTCACAAAACCAAGAACGCCAACAATCTATTGGAACAAATTCAACGAATGACATTACCTCTTCAACACTGTCGAATACTTTGGAAGATATTGTGGAAGCAGGAAATCTTCCTCAAACCATAATTGATGAACTGTTGTCAAGAATACGCAGCCGTCTCACCTCAACTACTCGTAGAACGAGCATGATAGTAACTCTCGATGACAGTGTTTATCGAATATTATTCCGTCGACCAAATCGTTTCTTGATCAAGCTCATCAACCGAAGAAGGGAGGATGTGTGAGAACCAAAGTTGGTACCCGTGTTTTGGTTCCACCAACAAAAAAAAAAACCAACAAAAAAACTTATTAATTTTATGTTTTACAATGAATTTATGTTAAATAAAATAATTTTATTATATTAAATGTTTTGTGTAATGTGTTTGTCCGTTAAATTCAAATAGTCGTCTATTGTGAATGATTTGTATTGTGTAACTACAACTCTACAACAGAGTTGTACCATTCTGTCAAATGTGTGTTTACATGTATGTGTGCGTCTGTGTGCTCGTAGAAAAGTATAAAAGAAAGATCAACAATAATACAAGAGGCAGTTTGATATTGGCTGTTGGTGAGTTAACTAGTTTGTTGGCTAGTTTACTTATAAAAAAATATAAAAATAACAATGCGGAGTTGGCTTGGCCTGCTTTGTTATTAAATATATTTTTTTTAATAATTAGTGCGCGTATTAAGTGTTAAATGTTTATATTTCTCTTTAATTATCCTTTTAATAAATATGATTTTTTTTATAACGATTAAAGAAAAAATAATCATAATTTGTTTTTATTAATAAATTTCTGTACGATCTTGGACAACGCTGAGCTACCCCAGCTTTGAGGAGAAATTCCGTCGTTACAGACTGAACTGAAGAAAGTTCAAGTATTTATTTTTCCCTCACAAGCTAACTGAAGTCAGTCAACTGTGTCAACGCACTGCTGCAATAACTTGCAAGTGGTTTTGTTTTTCTTCAGCAGCCACACACACAAGCAGCGGCCATGTTAAGTTTTTCAACTCAGCCAAACTGAACACAACGACTGAACAGTAAAAACAGATTTGCGTGTGCTGCTTACGTATTGCTTAGTTCTTGGTTTCGTTTTCTTACTAAGGGACGTAAAAAAAACTGATAGTTTGACTGGTTAGTAAAAATCAAGCTGACTGAACAATAAAACTTGTGTAGTGTATGCATATTGTAGAGTACAAATGCATACTCTTAAGTAGTTCAAGTGCAGTCACACATTTGGTTGCATTAAACTATGACAAATTATTACTTTGAATAAACCGCATATTTGTTTACTTTGTGTGTGTTGTTGTTGTTGGTCATTACACTTTCAGTTTCTGAAGTATGTCACTGTTGTGAAGTAAGTCACTCTTGAAATCTGACCCTAGTGATGGGAGTACAGAACAAGTGCTAACTAGAACACAACTGGTGTATGTTTAATGCAGCAGAATATTTGAGTGTACTTTTATTTTAATTATTTGAGTAGAATTTAAGTTATTGAGTGAGTTTAGAAAGTCACTCATAGAATTAGAAAATGTATAGTATATAAGAACAAAGATTTACAAGAATAAATCATCATTACTATTTTGGTCAAACGAAATGAAAATAGACTTTTCATTACATGGCGATCCTGCCACTCCTTCATTAAAATTATATATGCGATATATAAATTACAGCATTTTTTTTTTTTTTGCTTGTTTGTAAACGCATATATATAAATTAATCTGGGAGATTTATAACACAAGGATAAAACATACATAGCTTATGCTTAGTTTTATCCTTTAAAAAAAAATCCTTTCTTAGGGTTGGATAGATGGGAACTCCGCTAGAGGAAATATTAAAGGACCTAGACGAAGCCGAAGCAAGGTGGGCGAAGCTACTACAACAAAACAGCAACGCGAAGAAGCCAGAAATCTTGTCGGTCGGACCAAGGCCTTTGAAAATCAAGAAGAAGAAGAATCCAGATGAACCAGAATTCCCAATTTATCCATTACCAAACATTCATAAGTCTAGAGGGGGAATCCTGGCTAGGACAAAGAAAGATCTGGATATAAAGCAATTCCAACTTCAATATGAGGAAGACAAAAATTTAAGATCTGGTTTGGTCAAGGAGATTTATACACTTAAAGAAAGGATAAAGTCTATAAAGAAGAAAAATAAAAAAAAATGAAAACTTTATAAGAAATATATATGTGTAGAATGTTTAAAAAATATTTAATAAAAACAATTATAATAATAATTTCAATACTGTTTTGTATTTTTTTAATAAAATACATACAATATAATATAAAAAACACAATTTTAGTAAAAATAACAGATATAAAGAATTTTGTAGAAGAGAATTCAAACTACTTAGACCAAATACAGAAAATATTTTTACATTTTAAAAAGAAAAATAATATTAAGCATTAAATAAAACAAAAAAAAAAAAAACAAGAAATAACTTCATGGGTATTTGGTATGGATTCTATAGTAGAGAGTTTACGTATACTGATATCAAACGCGAAGAAATCATTGAATAGACCATATTCAGTGGAAACAATATCAGTAAAGAACACAGAAATAAATAATTTGGAAGACGATTTTCTGAAACTACAACCCACTGAATATCAGAAAGTAGAATTTGAAAATTTGAAAAAGGAAGCTTTAGACATATTGGAGCAACACTCCAATAAGAAAATTAATATTGATAAAAGAAAGGCGATAATAATGGCAAATATGGAAATCAATGAATTGACTGCAATAATAAAATTGGTCCCAATTTTCACGGGAAAGAAAGATGAATTAACAAATTTCATAAAAAATTTGGAAATTGTAGCACAGACTATACCAGTAGAAAAACAGAATTCATTTTTTAACTTTATATTCAATTCAAGGTTAGATTCAAAGGTACAGAATAGAATAAAGCAGATTGCAATACCAAGAACTATAGAAGAATTAATAAATGCCTTGAAAGGTGCATACAAATCAGTAAAAAATTCGAACAGCATTTTGAACGAATTGACAGGAATAAAACAAAGGGGAGATAATTTAATTGGGTTTTCCACTAAGATTGAAAATTTAGTATACGAATTAAACGAGATACAGATATCGGAGGAAGGAGAAATGAATAGGATTCCTATTATAAACTCGAACGCAAAGATAGCTTACCATGCGTTCATAAATGGACTTTCTGATCCACAGATAGTGTCAACCATTGATGCTAGTAGGGTCAAAACGTTCGTCGAAGCATTGGAAATAGCCGAAAATGCTACATCAAGGTCAAAACAAAGACAAGTATTTTTTCAAAATGTTAGACCTACACAGAATAGACGCGTTGAAAATACCACATGTAGGAAATGCGGAAAAACACATGGCTATAAATGTCCAGCAGAAGGCAAGGAATGCTACAAATGTAAAAAACTGAATCACTTCGGCAATATGTTTGTCAAATTCTAATACAAATAACAACAACTCAAACAACAGAAATAACAATTCCAATTACAGAAATCGAAACCATAGAACTAATATTAATTCTAACAACAGAAACTACTATAGATCCAATAGGAATCGTAATGTAAACCATATGGAGGATCAGGGAAACTACCTGAGCCCGGAGACCATACATCAGGAATCTCCGGAAGAAAACATGTAATTACAACAAAAATTTACAATATATCATCTAACCTCAAAAACTACGTCAAATTAAACGTTTTGAATACAGATTATCCCTTAACCTTTATGGTAGATACAGGAGCTGATGTATCTCTGTGCAAGGAAGAATTTGTATACAATTACGATGAGGATCCAGATGATTGTTGCAATTTAACAGGAATCTCGAGTGAAGTCATAAAATCCTTAGGTTCCACAAATATAAGAATAAAAATTGATAATAATGAAATTCAACATAAAATGCAGTTAGTAAAGAATGACTTTCCAATAAATACAGATGGAATTCTTGGTAGAGATTTTTTCTCTAAATATAAATGCAATATAGACTATGATACGTATATACTACCGAAAAAAGGTCAAACTGATCTGAAGAAATGGAGATTAGTAGTTGACTTTAGGAAACTAAATGATAAAATAGTAAACGATAAATTTCCTTTAACACGAATTGAAGATGTCTTAGACAAATTGGGTAGAGCCAAATATTTTTCAACATTGGACATGACAAGTTCATTTCATCAAATTGAGCTTGAAAAACAATCGAGACCATGTACGGCTTTCTCCACACCAAATGGCCATTATCAATATACCAGATTACCCTTTGGATTAAAGATTTCATCAAATAGTTTTCAGCGTATGTTAACTATTGCTTTGTCTGGGTTAGACTCTGAAGCATTTCTTTACGTGGATGATATTATCGTTTTCGGATGTAGTCTAAAAAACCATAATTCAAATTTGGTAAAAGTACTTCATCGTTTGCAAAAGTATAATTTAAAACTCAATGCAGATAAATGTTGTTTTTTAAAACCAGAAGTGATATATCTTGCTCATCTTATAACTCCAGATGGCATAAAACCAGATCCTGAAAAATTTGAAGCAGTAACTAACTATCCTGTACCAAAGAATGCTGATGATGTCAGACGATTTGTAGCTTTTTGTAATTATTATAGAAGATTTATTAAAAACTTTGCAGACATAGCTAATGATTTGAACAAATTATTGAAAAAAGGTCAAAAATTCGATTGGACGGAAAAGTGTCAAATATCATTTGAAACACTTAAGATGAAACTAATTAGTCCACCAGTTTTACAATATCCAAATTTTGACAAACCTTTTATCTTGACAACGGATGCATCGGATTTTGCATTAGGAGCCGTATTGTCACAAGGAGAAATTGGAGAGGACAAACCTATATCATATGGGTATACAATTTTTTCGTCCTTATTTATATAGTCGCACTATTTACTCATAAAAATCCTAGTTCAAAGTTAACAAGAATTCGTTTGGAATTATCAGACTACGATTTCAAGATAGTATACAAAAAAGTAATTAACAACACAAATGCAGATGCACTATCCAGGATAAATTTGGATTCTAATATACTTAAAGAAATGATACCTGTGAGAATTGATGATACAGTGAAAAAGACGCTGGTGATAACAAGAGGAATGAAGAATAAAGAAACGCAGAATAAAGAGAAAAGAAAAGAAAGAAAAGATGCTTCTCATATTGGGCCTGATCAACTCAAAATGTGGGATTGTACATCTATAAATGATATAAGACGCGCAACAAAAATAAAATTTGTATTAGAAAAAAGGTTAACCAAAGAAATAAAAATTGAAGACAATAAAAGTCTAAAAGAAATACGGGTGAGATGTAGCGATAATCCATATTATTTAGATAATATTTTGGAGAAACTTCTATCAAACCTAGAGAAATTGAATTACAAGAGTTATGCACTCGAGAGAAGTGATAACATATTCAATATATTAAGTCATGAAAATATGAAAAATAAAGTAAATGAAAGTAAGATAAAAAACGTCAAGATTCTTCTATACAACGAGCCTCAGAAAGTAATAAATGATGAACAAAAACAAGAATTGATATAATTATATCACAATACACCATGCGGAGGACATTTCGGAGTACGTAAAACATTATTAAAGTTAAAACAAAAATACATTTGGAAAAATATGTACAAATTAGTAAAAAGATATGTATCAACGTGTGATCTTTGTCAAAGAAACAAACAAGTAAGACACACTAAGGAACCATTGAAAGTTACAGATACGCCAAAAGAGTCTTTTAGCACTATTGTTATTGATACAGTTGGACCTCTACGTCCTTCAGAGAATTATCGATACATATTAACTATGCAATGTGAATTATCAAAATACATAATAGCTGCCCCAATGGAAACAAAAGAAGCCAAGTCAATAGCAAAATGTACGACAGAGAATCTTATACTGAAGTATGGACCATTCAAGATTTTGAAATCTGATAGAGGTACGGAATTTATAAATGAATTGATGAAAGAAATTAGTGAACTTTTAAGAATAGAACAGAAATTTTCAACACCATATCATCATGAAACCTTAGGTAATGTTGAAAGAAATCATCGTGTTCTAAATGAATACTTTTTATCTTTCGTGAATGATGATAATTGGAGTGAGTGGATACCTTATTATTCATTTGCATATAATATAACTCCACATATAGACACTAATTATTCACCATTTGAACTAATTTTTGGAAAATTACCTAGTTTACCAGGTGAACTGATAATGAATAATGACACGGTTTATAATTATGAAAATTACGCAAATGAGGTAAAAGTTAGATTAAAACATTCATTGGAAAATGCAAGAAGATTACTTCGGAAAGTAAAAGAAAATAGAAGTTTAGATTCCTTGGACAAAACTAATAGCATTGATATTAAAATAGGAGATTTAGTTCTACTGAAAGTTGGAAATAGAAAAAAGAATGAATCCCCATACCAAGGTCCATATGAAGTAATTTTCATTGATAATTTAAATGTAACTATTAAAATAAAAAACATAAACAAAGTTGTACACAAAAATTTATTAAAAAAATATAATGAAAAGTCATTATAAGCATTTGTACGAAAACTATAAATTAAACAATAATAAGATGTAATAAAATATGTAACAAGATATTTAAAAAAAAAGAAAAAATGCCACACAAAAAAAAGGAAAATATATATATAAATTTAAAATATAAATAAAACTAAATTTTCTGTAATAATAAGGAATATGATATGTATGACTAATTGTAAACAATATTATTTTTTTATATATATAACCAAATCTATAAATTTAAAATATAAATAAGCATGAAATTTTTAAATAAGAAACATGATACGTATGACTAATTAGTAAACAATACTTTTTTTATATACGAAAACAAAATTTATATTATCATAATAATAAAGAAAATACCACTTGAAAATGCACTTACCACTTAGACAAGAAATCGTACAGTATGTCAAAACAGATTGTACGATTTTTTTTTGGGGTAAGGGTGTAGTGTATGCATATTGTAGAGTACAAATGCATACTCTTAAGTAGTTCAAGTGCAGTCACACATTTGGTTGCATTAAACTATGACAAATTATTACTTTGAATAAACCGCATATTTGTTTACTTTGTGTGTGTTGTTGTTGTTGGTCATTACACTTTCAGTTTCTGAAATATGTAACTGTTGTGAAGTAAGTCACTCTTGAAATCTGACCCTAGTAATGGGAGTACAGAACAAGTGCTAACTAGAACACAACTGGTGTATGTTTAATGCAGCAGAATATTTGAGTGTACTTTTATTTTAATTATTTGAGTAGAATTTAAGTTATTGAGTGAGTTTAGAAAGTCACTCATAGAATTAGAAAATGTATAGTATATAAGAACAAAGATTTACAAGAATAAATCATCATTACTATTTTGGTCAAACGAAATGAAAATAGACTTTTCATTACACTTGATGTGTTGTTTGTTCAGTAAGACTTTGTTATTGTATGCAATTTGTTTTAGTATATTGTATGTTTTTGTGTTTAAATTTGACAAAAGTAAATAAAGTAATTGATAATTATTGCTAATAGAAATTGTTAATTAATTTAAAATTTATAAAATTATAAATTACTATACTTATAAATTTAGATATTTTCTTTAAATAAAATTGATTTAAATTTAAGCATTTTGATGATTTTTTAGTGAGATTTTGTTATTGTATGTTATATGTATGTATGTATGTATGTATTTATGTATGTATGTATGTATGTATGTAGTATGTATGTATGTATGTATGTATGTATGTATGTATGTATGTATGTATGTATGTATGTATGTAGGTATGTATGTATGTATGTATGTATGTATGTATGTATGTATGATGTATGTATGTTGTGTATGTAGTATGTATGTATGTATGTATGTATGTATGTATGTATGTATGTATGTATGTATGTATGTATGTATGTATGTATGTATGTATTGTATGTAGTATGTATGTATGTATGGATGTGTGTGTATGTATGTATGTATGTATGTATGTATGTATGTAGTAGTATGTATGTATGTATGTATGTATGTAGTATGATGTATGTAGGGTGGGTCGAAAATAGGCTTTTCGCTCGGATCAACATCTAATAGTGAAATTATGTTGTATTTTAACGTCAAATGGAAGACTGTAAAATATTATTCAATTATAAATTGGTTAAAAAAGTTTTGAGTTATTAAAATTTCCCCCGAGAATTTTGTGATTCTGAAGACATATAAAAGTAAATATAATAAAATTTTTGTTAGTTTTGAAAAATTTTACAAAAAAATATTATGTTTATCTTTATAAGGTTCATAAATGTGCTAGTACGTATTTTTGTTCAAATTGGATAACGCTTACTCGGTTTAGTCTGTGGTCAAAAAAGGGCCATTATTTTAACAGCATTAAGTAAAAATTATATTATTACCAATTGTTGCTTAATTTTGATCAATTAAATTGCGATTATTATTTTCGAGTCCATGAAAAGTTATTTCTGATAAAATTTCCGAAATTAAAAATCATTAACCCTCTAAAAACCGGGGTCAAAATCAAGTTTTTGTATATTTAATATTCTTCATTAAAAATAGCAAAATATGGTGTATTTAATTATGAATTCATTTTGACAAACTACACAAAAATATATCTAGAAATCTAGGAATCAAACTTCTTCAAAAAATAACCCTCTGTCATACTTGGGGTCAATTAAAGACCGATTTTTTAAACACTACAAAAAACACTTTTAAAAAGGAATTTTCTAAAATTAATTTTCTTTAAGATTTAATGGATCCAGTATTTGGTTTATCGTATTATTTGAATGTAGTAAAAATAACTTCTAAGAAGTTTCATCAATATCCATCAACAAATTAACAACATCATATTCTCTTATTTCTTCAAGAACATAAAATTCAAAAATTTGATTTTGACCCCGGTATTTAGAGGGTTAATGATTTTTAGTTTCGAAAATTTGATTAGAACTAACTTTCCATGGACTCGGAAATAATAATCGCAATTTACTTGATCAAAATTGAGCAACAATTGGTAATAATATAATTATACCCTCCACCACCATCAGTGGTGATAGAGGGTATATATAAGTTTGTCGTTCCGTGTGTAACACCAAGAAATATTCATCTAAGACCCAACAAAGTATATATATTCTGGGTCCTTATCAAATTCTTAGTCGATTTAGCTATGTCCGTCTGTCTGTCTGTGTAAAACACGCTCACGGTTAAACTAAGCAAAGGAAATAAACCAAATTCACCCAAAATATTTATTGTTATCCTAAGCAATTAGTATTGAAAATCAGCAAAATCGGTTCACAACGTAAAAAGTTATGAGTACAAATTTCAGACTACCTCGAAAAAATTACGTTTTTTTTCAGATTTCAAAGATATTTCGATGAATTTTGTCACACATTATTTTTTCAGGGCAGTGATGAATTATATTCAAAATCTTTACAATCGATCCAATATTTCCCATAGCCCCCATACAAAGGTATATATTCCCGGAAATTAGTTTATCGTTAATAGCTCCCTCAAATATATCGGTAAATTTTGTACATGTAAATTTAATATGAACAGAAATCATACTGTCAACGTAGATCTCAGTCGGTCCACAATTGGTCATAGCTCCCATATAAGGTCCACTTCCGAAAATCACCTAAACGCACATATTTCTTTGATGAATAAAGCTATTGTAATAAAATTCGAGTTGGATATGTTTTGTATACATACAAATCATTCTACCGAATTTTTTACGGATCGGTCCATTATTGGTCATAGCTCCCATATAAAGCCCACTTCCGAAAATCATTTAAAAGCTCATATTTCATTGTAAACTAAAGCTATTTTGATGAAATTCGACACAAGTATATTTAGTAGAAATATAAATCACTCTACGAAATAGATAGGCCCATAATTGGTCATAGCTCCCATATAAGGTCCACTTCCGAAAATCACTTAAACGCATATATTTCATTAATTTAAAAAGCTATCGGGATAAAATTCGACACAAATCTGTTTTGTATACATACAAATCATTCTCCAAAATTTTTTACGGATCGGTCCATAATTGGTCATAGATCCCATATAAGGACCACTTCCGAAAATCACTTAAAAGCACATATTTCAATGCCAAGTAAAGCTATATTGATAAAATTCGACACAAATATGTTTTACCTAAACATAAATAACTCTACGAAATTTTTTCCGGATAGGCCTATAATTCGTCATAGTTCTCATATACGGTCCACTTCCGAAAATCACTTACACGCATATATTTCATTGAATTCTAAAGCTATAGGGATAAATTCGAATCAAAATTCGAAATTTGAATCATTCTACCACTTTTTTCTCGGATTGGTCCATTATTGGTCATAGCTTCTATATAAGGTCCACTTCTGAGAGTCACTTAAACTCACATATTTCATTGTCAAATAAAGTTAATTTGAGAAAATTCGACACAAATATGTTTTATCTTTACATTAATCACTCTACGAAATTTTTTGCGAATAGGCATATAAAACATTGTACCAAATTTTTTCTGGATCGATCCATATTTGGTAATAGGTCCACTTCAAAAAATCCCTTAAACGCACATATTTAATTATCAAATAAAGATATCTTGATAAAATATAAAATATGATGAATCACTCTGCGAAATTTTTCCGGATAGGCCCTTAATTGCTCATAGCTCCTATATAAAGTCCACTTCCTAAAGTCACCTAAACGCACATATTTCATTGATTAATAAAGCTATTGGAGTAAAATTAGACTTGATCTTTTTCTGCATATAAATCATTATATGAAATTGTTTCCTGATCAGTCCATAATTGGTCACAACTCCCATATTCTGTAAATAGATACATCATTCTATTAAAATGTTTTCGAACTGGCGTATTAATATACATTTTTCTGGACCTAATCAAAATTAGTTCGACAAAAATTTTGGCAAGTTATCTAAAAATTAGATAGTTAGATGGGTTTCAATAAAAAGTAGTTTGCTGGTGGAGGGTATTTAAGATTCGGCATAGCCGAATATAGCACTCTAACTTGTTTTTACTTAATTATTGGCAAAAATTGCCTTTTTCCCGAAATCCTTCAAATTTACTTCGCAGGTAAGGTAAAACTATGAGAGGTATTAAGCTCATTCTTTCTGTGTTTAATTTTTACATATATACTTTATAATATCCAGCATAGAAAACTTTAATTTTTAATAATCCATTTAACAAAATTTTTTAAAGTTTGAAAATGGAGTTTTGGAGATGCTGTTAAAATAATGGCCCTTTTTTGACCACAGACTAAACTGAGTAAGCGTTATCCAATTTGAACAAAAATTCGTACTAGCACATTTATGAACCTTATAAAGATAAACATAATATTTTTTTTGTAAAATTTTTCAAAACTAACAAAAATTTTCTTATATTTACTTTTATATGTCTTCAGAATCACAAAATTCTCGGGGGAAATTTTAATAACTCAAAACTTTTTTAACCAATTTTGAGTTTTTCCATCTTTTTGGAAAGACAATTTTGTAGACATTACGATGTTGCTATAAAATGGTGCAATAATTAATACTTAAAGCCCGCGATGCGCGGGCTCTTACCCTCAAAATAATTGAATATATTTTACAGTCTTCCATTTGACGTTAAAATAAAACATAATTTCACTATTAGAAGTTGATCCGAGTGAAAAGCCTATTTTCGACCCACCCTAATATACATACATTCATACATACATACATACATACATACATACATACATACATACATACATACATACATACATACATACATACATACATACATACATACATACATACATACATACATACATACATACATACATACATACATACAATAACAAAATCTCACCAAAAAATCATCAAAATGCTTAAATTTAAATCAATTTTTATTTAAAGAAAATATCTAAATTTATAAGTATAGTCATTTATAATTTTATAAATTTTAAATTAATTAACAATTTCTATTAGCAATTATTTTCAATTACTTTGTTTAATTTTGTCAAATTTAAACACAAAAACATACAATATACTAAAACAAATTGCATACAATAACAAAGTCCTAATGAACAAACAACCCATCAAGTTTTATTGTTCAGTCGGCTTGATTTGTACTAACCAGTCAAACTATCAGTTTTTTTACGTCCCTTAGTAAGAAAACGAAACCAAGAACTAAGCAATACGTAAGCAGCACACGCAAAACTGTTTTTACTGTTCAGTCGTTGTGTTCAGTTCGGCTGAGTTGAAAAACTTAACATGTTGCTTGTGTGTGTTGCTGCTGAAGAAAAACAAAACCACTTGCAAGTTATTGCAGCAATGTCTTGGCACAGTTGACTGACTTCAGTTAGCTTGTAAGGGGAAATTTTAACTAGTTACTATTTTTTAAGCATGGTACTAAATTTAGTTAAATATTTAGTAATTTGCGACTGCAATTAGCAGTTTTTTGAAACCCTGATTTCAACGCATATTTTTACCAAACAGCGATAAAAATCGTCTAACTTTCATAATATCACCTACAATGCAGCATTTTTTTGTTGACAAACGTAAACAAACAAAAAAACACTTTTGTTTGTATTTCTAGAATTTTATTTATAAAATTTTATTAAATAATTTTAATTTGGAACACAGTATATGTTCGAAAAGGTAAAGGAAAGTGTTATTGCTGAAAAGAGGTTTGTTAGCAGATAACACTTACTATGGTCCCCAATGGTCTTGCATCCAGTTGAGTCTGCAACTTAATCCGCAACCATCGATCACAACAACTATAGTACCTTGGAATAAAATGGAGGACATAACATGGATTACAATGTAACCCCTCAGTTTACTTGTTTTTTTGTTTAACATTTGTTTGTTTGTTTTATATTTAAGGTACTCAACAACGTTTGCAACAAGTACCTGGAAAAAAATCAGTGCAACCCATCTATAATATTGAATCCCAAAATATCAAATTGGAAATACAGGATCTTTAGCAAATCCAAATGTTGGCATATTTTTCTTTTTAATTTTTTTATAATATTGATCTTTGAAAATGGGAATGTGACCATTTAATGTGAAATCGCAAATACAGGATCCTTATTAAAAGCGAATATGCGTATGTATATAGCAGCGACGTTTTTTATTGAAGCTTTCTAGCACGCGTGATAGGGTAAGAAAATTTTGCTGACTCAACATGAAAAACAAAATCAAATCAGTTGCTGATCAGCACTTGTCAAAGCGACTTTTTTAAAATACACACAGAAATACAACAACAAAATTTTGAGAAAGCCGAATTAATGTAGGAGAACAGTTAATAGTTTTTTATATATAGACTTAAAGTATATTAGAAAAGTAGCAACACTACTTGTTGTACAACATCTACAAAAACCACATATAATTTGTTTTTGGAATTAAGCTACGAAGTTGTCAAAATTAAAAGCGTTTTGTTTACAAAATTTAACAAAAATTTCTTTCAACAAACAATGTAAAGAAAAGATATATAAAATAATGTTTAAAAAATTAAGGATATAATTATTTTATTATATACTAGCTTGCTTAGCAAATTTTTTATTCTCAAAATATTATTCAATTGATTAAACTTATTTTTTATCACGTCATATCACCTTTTTATTCTAATTTAAATGAATTCATTTTCATCAACATCCGAGATTTTGGATTAACAGGACAGAGCTACGTGTAACTTTGTGGCTTTGCCTCCGTAAAAAATACATACCTAAAACTAAAACGGCCCTAACTAAGAAAATCAAAATCGACAGTTTTATTTTCTGATGTATTGCATCCAAAGGTTTAAAATTGTTAAGCCTTAATTCAATTTTTTAAATCAAATTAAAATTTATTACTTCACCATTCTATAAAATCATTCATTCGAATTAATTCATAAGCTGAATTCCTTAGGGCTTTAAAAATGTTGAATTCATTACTTGTATAATTCATTCTTTTAAGGCCTAATTCCTTGCTGAATGATTACATTTTTTTCGAATTCAAATCTATTACAAAATAGCTTTCATTGTTTTTTCTTCATTCATTTTGTATGGGATTAAAGAAAAATTTTCAAACAAAAATGTATATGCATTAGGGGTCTTTTGTTTTTAGTAATTTTATTTAGTATTTTACAAATACAATTTTTATTTTAATTTCAGCTAATTAAATATGATTAAAAAAAACAAGCATTATATTATAGATGAAATTAAACTAAAATAAATATAGCCTCTATTTGATTTGACATAAATGACAAATTATGTTCGAAACATATTATTCACAAAGTTTTTATACGTTATTTTTGGGCGTCTTTTAATAATATTTTCGAAATATACAGCCCAATCATGAATAAAAATTCCGCATGAAATTTCTCACTTTTCCCTTTTCTCCTATTATGAATGAAAATTCTGCGTGAAAAAAATCAATCAGAAAAAAGTAGCTATTCTCAACAAATTTAAATTTGATTTTCCCCCCGAAAAATTTCACTTTCAAAACAGAAGGGAGTTTACATAAAAATGTTAATTTAAATAAATATTAGAAATAATTTGTTGTTCTTCTAGGTTGAAAGCAACAAATAAAGCCCGAATACATTGCTTGCACCAGTCTGATATCCTCCCTTGGCGAAAAAACATTTTCTGAGTCGATTAAGCTATGACCGTCCGTCTGTATAAACCTTGTAATCAAACTACAGATCAAAATTTGAAGATAACTTAATTAAATTCGGTACATGATCTTCTATTGTACCAATGTGGAAGCCTTGGTACAATGGTTGCAATCAGTCCAATATTTCACCTAGCCCCCATACAACCGGAGCAACCGAATAAAGCTCATAATTATGTTAAATATACTAGTAATTTAACACAGATCGGCAATAGTATCACGATGAATTCACACAAATGACTTTTAAATAAACAAAAACCCGCCAGTAAATTTTGTGAGGATCGGTTCACATTTGACCTTAGCCCTCATATAAATAGCTTTTGAGATAAGATTTTCATCAATAAATTGCTTAAATATATCAGAATTAGGGTAAAATTCAAAATAAATGCTTTATTATAAAAATAAATCACATTTTAAATGTAATTTTTTATTAAAATTTTTTGATGATGCTACTTTTTCATATTTTTGCTCCCGCGGAATTTATAATTGGAGGATTTTTTTCTCGAGAAAAATGTTTTCCGTGAGAAAGAAATTCTTTGAAAATATTCATGATTGGGCTGATAATTTCCATTTGAAAAAAGTTTGAACAACACTTATACATATACATACGTATACGTATAAACAGAATTATAAATATTTCAAATTTGAAATAAATTTAAAATTTCAAATTATTTTTCAAATTAAAAAATAATTTTTCCAAAATAATTTCTATTATGAATGAATTAGAATTTTCATCTGATGACTCCATCGTTGATAAAAATTATGTGGTTCCTAGTCAAAAGCGAACAAGAAAGGTTTATAAGAAACCAAATATAACAAATAATATATTATTTAAGAACTATTTTCAAATTAAACAAAAAGAAAGTAAAATTCATTCATATTATATAATGCTGTAAGTAAAGCTTTGTCCATATAAAGCATTAAACTACTGGGTATCAAAAATTCCCTATTTTTAAGCTTATTACGATTGTAATATTTTAAACGAAAATAGACTGTACTTTCAGGTTAAAATTAAAATCTGAAAGAGATCTTAAATGAGAGATAGGGTTTAATGTGGTCCGATTTCACTATATTTTACAGTATAAAAATAACTTGCATTAAAATTTTTCTCGATTAATCAGATAAATGTCCCTTCATAACTGTATTACGAAGGGACATTTGTATGGGGTTTGGTGAAATTGAGGACCGATATTTTTTGTTTTGAAATTTATAGGGAACATAAAAACATTTATTTGAACAATCCTATAATACACACATGTTTTAATATTTGTCACATAAATTATAATTTATTTTTTTGTAATTTTAATTTTCAAATGTATGTATGTATTGGAAAATAATAATGGAAGTTTACAGACCATCTGTTAAACGGATGAAAATGCAGTAAATGCAACAAGACAAATACAAATTGTGAGCAATCAGAGTTCTATTAGGGGACAAATTACATTATTCAGAAGGAAAAGCTAGCAATACAAGGTGTTCCTTGGCTGCTTCTTTTGTGTTAGGGACCGATTCTGTTCTAAGCAAATTTCAACGGACTTGTTATGTTTTATAATCATAAATTCATGGTCACAAAATATACATATGTATATTGTACATATTATGTATCTTCATTTGCAGCAATTTGATTTTATTAGCGTCAGAATTATCTTTTTTATTATACAAATTTAAAAATTTCAGCTGTAAAATAGTTTATTTAAAACTTATACGTATACACTCTTTTATATACAGACACAAAATGTAAAATTTGAAAACCCCTTTAAGTCGAAGTGTCAAACCAAATGTTAAAAAAAAATTTAGACTCCGCTGGTCAAAATTAGCGATTTTATTGACGAAAAACAAAGGGTCCTATCTTCAAAAGCAGTTTTATATAAAGGCTAAAAGACGCAACTAATCATTTGTAAATAAAAATTGTAAATTGTCAAAATAACTGAGAGATTTACCGTTAAAAAAAAATGTCTTTTGAAAAAAAATAAATCGCGCTGATTGAAACTAAACTTTCCATTTTAAATAGTTTTTTGCTTCTTCTGTAGAATTTAAAAAATGTTAAATAGGGATTTTTGCGTTTTATGTGACGATATATGTATAAAAACAAATTATATTGTTTCTATCATGTAACTAACTAAATTTTTTGTATAGTGAAAGATTTCTATATTTGACTGTATTATTGAACAAAATATGTATATTGAAATTTAAATTTTTTGTGTAAAAATATTTGCTAGTTTTTTATTACTGAGACCACTTTTTTTTTGAGTACGGATCAAATAAAAATACCTTGCCTCGGGAACCATTTTTGGAAAATTTTATAAAAAAATTTTGTAATTAAATTGTAGACGTATTTTGACACCTACAAAATTTTGCTCTCATGGATAATATTGACAAAAAAAGGTAAATTTTTTAATCATTCAAAAAAAAAAAAACGCCAAAAATAATTGCGCAAATTTTGTTTTTTTTTTATTTTTCAAAAATTAAAAAATTTTAAAAATTGAAAACATGCTACTTTCAAAAAACTGAATTTTTGAAAAGGGTAAATTTTTCAAAAAGTAAAAATTTTAAAAAATTACCAAAAATGGGCAAATTTGCGCAAACTTTTTTCTTGCTTCTGGAAATAAAGATTTCAAATTTTATTGCGGTATATAACCATTTTTGAACACTTCTGTTTTAAAAACTTTGTTTCTTTTTTGTTAAAATTGTCGTTTATCATTCTTAAGGCAAAAAAAAATCAATGTGAAACCTCTGTTCGTTTATCAACAAAAAATATTGTATAAACCTCTAAAAAAAAAAATTAACAATTCGTATGGTATATAAAAAGTGTATAATAAACAAAAATTTAAAAAAGTGAAATTTTCAAAAAATCGCCGAAAACGGTTTTCTTACGTAAAATTTTTCGTTCCTGAATATAGAGAGTTCATATTTTCTTGTGGTATACATATAACACTAAAGACCTGGTTCACACTGGGAAACTTTTGTTGAGAAACTTTTGATTTTGTGTGTGAGAGAAAGAGATGGTTGATATTTCTTTCTCTCACACACAAAAATCCAAAAATTTCCCAGTGTGAACCAGGTCAAACTACTAAAAACTACTTTTTCCTTTAAAATCCGCATGTTTTTTTTGAGGAGGGTCAAAAAAAATGTGAAATTTTTATTAAATTTTTAACGATTAATTTTAACATTAATATATGAGATATACATATATGTACATTAGGGATATAACTAATTTGCCGAAATTTTTGGCATACCATCACGAGATGGCCAATGTTGTATAAGTAATGAAAATAATTTTTTTAGGTCATTTTGAATCAAAAACATCACGCACCAACCCCAATTTATAATATAAACCAAATTTTTTTAAAGTTTTTATATTTTTTATTTTAAAATTTAAATATTTATATATAGGAATTTTTACCGAAAAGTATACTTTTGTCACATCACGACTCGCCATTGCCTATATCTCTGGACTTTTTGATTTTTACGTAAATTTACTATTTTACATCCTTTAATTAAATAGTCCATAAAAAATAATTTGTTAATCATATTTGTTTTGCCCATATCTCCGATTCTTATGGACCGATTTTATTGCTTTTAAACAGCTAAATTCTTAAAAGCACATCTAATTGAATTATCTAAGATTTGTATTCCGAAGATATATGAAGCCTTCAAAAACTGATTTTAAAACACAGACGGACATACATTCGGTGAGTGAGCCTTTTTAATAACCGCGAAAAAATAATAACTTAGTTTCTCATAGTCTTTAATGCTATATTCGACTATACTATGCCAACTTGCATATTTGCAAAAAATGTCAATATTTATATCCCTACATATATAAAAATACTGAAAGTAGCAGTAGAGGTTTTTTAATATCTGTTTTGTTACGCAGTTATTTTATCATTTTTATTCTGCAGTCAAAGAGTGAAGATCGTGTGCGTTTATCGAATGCATGAATCAATGTTTCCACTAGCAATATTTAGTTTGAATTTTATTTACATAACATTTAATCCAAAAATAATAAAAATTTTATATATTTGCTTGGTAAATTTTAGTTATTCTTATAAATAATAAAAATAATTAAATAAATAACTGTAAAAATATAATATTTCTCAGTTAAACTCATATTTTAATAATCAATTGGGTGTTATTTCGCCACATTTGTATAAATTATTAAAGTATATTCGTTAAGCATATTTTACACAGCATTTAATAAACAAATATTTTAAAAATAAACATTTATTATTAAACAAGATAATAGAAACAGCATTTAAGAATTATAAATATGGCAACACTAACAAAAAATTTCGCACGCCTTTTGAGTCACCATCTAAACGTTACAAAGGGCATTTCAAAGACAATTGAGACATGTCCCCTCAGCTAAGTGGCGGTTCACAAAGGGAAAATTTTTTGGGAAACTTTTGATTTTGTTTGTGAGAGAAAGAGATGGCTGATATTTCTTTCTCTTTCTCTAACACACAAAAATCAAAAGTTTTCCAAAAAAAAGTTTCCCTGTGTTAATCGACACTAAAAGTACTCATAGTGCTTTTGTTTTTTTAGTGTGGCTTATGTTTTATTAAGGACCTTGGATTTCATATTTCTAAGTGCAATATTATAGAAAACACAAAATAGACAAAAAGTTCCACTACTATATACATACAGTTAATCTCAAAAATAAGTATACAGAAATACTGACAATTGGTTTTATTTAAAAAAGGATATTATTTTTTCAAAAATCAAAAAAGTAACACATTTATTTATTAAAAACAATTATGATAATTATTATTCACTACTTTTTTCCGGGTTATTTTGGTTACTTGAGTTTTCATTTAAGGTGTAGTTAAATAGGTGCAAAATTTACGTCACAAAAGTAAGTATACAGATAATTTCAATATGTATTTGGCTTAATGATATTAACAAAATTCATGAAAATTTTACCTGTTTGAATGTAATTATTTTATAATAAAATATTCTGTACACTATAACATGGAAAAAATTCACTTTTTGTTCCGAAAAATTTAAGTTTTTGGTAATTGATCTGAATATTATTTATAGGAGCATTTTTTCCTATTTAAGAACATCTGACTATTTAAACCCCCAGAGTTTTGGATCGGGTATTCAATAACATCCCTCGTTTGTTCATTATGATACATTAGAAGACGATATTTTAACTTTTAAATTAATTGTTTCTTTACAATAATTGCAATCCATTGCGGAACATTGCCGTTTTTAACATAGTATAGCGTTCATATTCGATATTTAATGGCGATTTCCTAAAATATATATCTTAAAATGCGATATTAATAATATTTGTACTAGTATCCATTAATTAAAACAAGTTTTTTGGTTCCCATCATCCATTACACACTCCTAAATACTACCAATAATCGTCAAATGGTGACCATGTCAATAACTTACACTACATATCGGTTCTGAAGTTGATTATTGTCCAAAATAGTAAGATTTTTACATTAAATCAGGCTCAATTGGTGGTATGAATACGAATTGAACAATTTTGAACTCGGATACATCTTAATTTGTTGCTAGAACAAATAAAATGTCCGATCCATAAAACATGGTTATTGTATCGACTATATCAAGATATGATTGGTAGCATTATTGTATGCTTTGGAAATCGGAGTATTTCGAAAACCTGTTTAAATTAAAGGAAATATATAGAATTATCCAAATTTTAAAGTTTATGTTATAAGTCTTAAGAAATCGGAGTTAAGTTTCGGTTTTTTAAGAACGTACTGTGTTCAAAATAGCCAAATCCATGCACATAACATTAATTTCGAAATAACAACTCTTTTCAAAAGTTAAAAATTCTATTTCCAATGCATCATTTGGAGGGTTCAATGACCACCAGATCCAAAATCCGGTGTCTAAAGTGTAAAAAAATCGTAGAAATGAGAAAAAACTGTTCTACTAAATAATTCCGGAGCCAATCGGCCCAAATGTAAAAAAATATTTTATTAAAAAGTAATTATATTAATACAATTAAAATTTTCATAAATTTTGTTAATATCATTAAACCAAATATGTACTGAAATGATCTGTATACTTACTTTTGTGACGTAAATTTTGCACCTTTTTAACTTCAGCTTAAATGTGAACTCAAAGAACCAAAATATGAATAAAAAAAGTAGTAAATAATAATTATCATAATTGTTTTTAATAAATAAATGTGTCACTTTTTTGTTTTTTGAAAAAATAATATCTTTTTTTAATAAAACCAATCGCCAGTATTTCTGTATAGTTATTTTTGTGATTAACTGTATGTATATATTCGCTTTTAATAAGGATCCTGTATTTCCGATTTCAAATTTTGGGATTCAATATTACAGATGGGTTTTTTCCTGGTGCTTGTTGCAAACGTTGTTCAGTACCTTAAATTTTAAACAAACAAATAAACTGAGAAGTTACATTGTGATCGATGGTTGCGGATTAAGTTGCAGACTCAACTGGACGCAAAACCATTGGGGACATTAGTAAATGTTGTCTGCTAACAAGCCTCGAAACTCTTTTCAGCAACAAAACATTCCTTTGCTCTTTCGAACATATACTGTGTTCCAAATTAAAATTATTTAATAAAATTCTAGAAATAAAACAAACGTGTTTTTTGTTTGTTTAAGTTTACCAACAAGAAAAATGCTGCATTGTTGGTGATATTAGGAAAGTTGATGATGATTTTAATCGCTGTTTGGTAAATATATGCGTTGAAATCGTTGTTTTTTCGTGGTAGTACCACTATTAAGCTTTTGCGTGAAGTTCTTAGGTGATTAGAATTTGTGTGAGAAGATTTAATTTTGAGTTTTATATTTTTTGTAAATTGTGTGGTTTGTTTTGTTTCCTCTCTTTGAGTGTAAGTTGTTTTAATGTATTATTGTAAAACATCCTATTGAGTTTTTTTTTAAAATTAAAAAATTGTTTTTATGAAATTGAGAACCTGTTGAAAAGAGCAAGTGAATCAATGAGTTATTTTTTTGTAATTTTGCTTGTATAAGCATTAATAAAACCGAAAACAATTTTATTGCACTTTAACAAATTACATGGATGGAAAACGCACACAGCATACACTTCATCTCACAACACACAAACACCTAGACCTGCATTCCCTGCAAACATTTTCTATTGCGGAAGTTACCCGTGTGAAACTTCCAAACGTGCTAAAAGCTCGCCAGCAATATTGCGGAAGTATAAGAATTATTATCACCAGTCGGGAAGAACTGATGCCGAGCTGGGTAACGTCTAAGCGTAACGTGGAAGATACTTCTGGAAGACCCGCAGAAGAAACTTCCAGATGTTTCTTGGAAGTAAGGTATTGCCAAAGACTCTTCTGGGTGTGACTAGGAAGGCACTTCTTGGAGTGACTTCTAGTATCATTTAAATAAAATGAAATTTTATAGTTGTTATTGAAATAATTAAAATTGAAATAATAGAAAATGTAATTAATATAACAACTAATCTATATATATATATATATATATATATATATATATATATATAGAAATGGATTAACATAAGATTAAATTTATTTTTAAATTAACTAATCTGATTATTAATTGGCATTTGATTACCATCTCAAAAACCCGCTCTTAGAAGACAAAACTGTTGCGCATCACCCCAGACGCCACGTCAGAAACACTTCTGGACGATTGTCAGACGAGAACTCACATTTTGCAAAAACAAAATACATTGATTTCGAATTTTCATCTTCTAGAAATATACTTTTAAGTTACTTCCGGATGATAGTTAGAAGAGTGCATCCATTTTGCTTAAACAAAAAACATGACTGTTGAATTTTTTTCATCTGGAAGTATACGTTGTAGTGACTTCTGAATGATAGTTACGTGAGAACACACATTTTACAATAACAAAATACATTGTTTCCGAATTTGTATCTTCTTGGTTTTTATATTTATGTCACTTCTGGAAGACAGTATGAGTGTACACATTAATGTTGTATTTTAATCATCTGGAAGTGTAAATTGTAGTCACTTCTGGACGATTGTCAGACGAGAGCACACATTTTACAAAAACAAAATACATTGATTTCTAGTTTTCGCCGTCTGGAAGTGTCTAAAAGTACACTTCCGGATGATAGTAAGAAGATTACAAAAACAAAAAATTAAAATACTCCATTTTTTTAATATATTCTGAATCTTAAGTAGTAAAGAACAATATGACAGTGTTGTGTTAAAAATCAACTGTTAATAAACATTTAAAAAGGTTTTGTTAATTGGTGAAATTTATTAAATAAATACCAAAAAGTAATTATCTTCAAGGATTATATAAATAAAATTAAAAAGTAAGTTGTCATATTTTACAATAAAATAATATTTTAGGAACAAGTTAACAACTCTAAACGGCTTCCATTTCCATAATTTTTAAACCAAGTCTAGTATGTTTAATTAAAAATGTTTTTATTTTAAATTTTGTCTCTCTCTTAATTGGTTTAGGAGTTATAAGCATTTAAAGATTTTTTAAAGTTGTACGTTTCGGCTTTTATTTGCTGAACATTGCATTTTTAACCAATTTAGATTTATTTGAGTTAAATCTTAACTTTCAATATTTTTTTTTAAACTATTTGCACTTTTAGGTACTGTTTCTAGATTACGTATGATCACTTTGTGCTAAAATTTTATTTGTATTTCACTATCGTAACAAAATACATTAAAATATGTACTTAAAGTATTCAAACGCTATCTGGAATCATTATACATATTCAAATTAATACTACTGTTTTATACATAAATTATTTTTTAACATGGTTTACTTGACATGAAATTACCCATATAAGATATTTAATATTAAAATCAGATATTTTTAAAACCTCCTTTTTTAAATACAATTTTATTAATTTTCATATAGCTTTGGATCTAATTATAGGTACATTTTTAGTTATTTGCACCAGTAGTAGATAATTAAGTAGATAATTTTTGAACGTGTATAACTCCTTAATTAAAAGAGAGCAAACAAAAAATAGTATTGTAGTATTAGTGTCAAAAGCAATATCCCGTTTAGGGTCGTTAAAGTGTTCCTATCGTTAGTCACTGTAAATAATTTTAAAAATAATCCTTGACTTAATAATTTCAGTTCTTTATAGACGGTTTAATTCCAAGTTATTTTAATGTTTAAAAAATTTTTCATGAAATGTAATGTTTTTATTGATCCAAAACAATAAATAAAAAAATAAATAAATTAATTTTTAATTATTTGATATTAAAATACTTCTAGCCGAATTTAAATATAACAAGTAAGAGTGTTATATTCGGCTATGCCGAATCTTATATACCCACCATCAAACCTCGTTTGACTCGAATGAAACTTACTTATGTCAAATTTCATCTATATACTAGTTTTCTGAAGGGGACCTTATATAGGGGGGTAGGGTCAATTATTGGTCGATCCTCATAAAATTTGGTAGACAGAATTTGGTTCGTATTAAATTTATTTGTGTCGAATTTCATCGCTACACTCGTATTTTTAAACCATGAATGAGCGTTGTAGTCATTTTCTGAAGGGGACCTTATATGAGGGGTAGGGTCAATCATGGACTGATCCTCATAAAATTTTGCATAGTGATTTTGGATCATAAGAAACTTACTTATGTCGAATTTCATCTATATACTAGTATTTTTAAGCCAGTAATGAGCGTTAAAGTCATTTTCTGAAGGGGACCTTATAAGGGGGGTAGGGTCAATTATGGACCGATCCTCATAAAATTTTGCATAGTGATTTTGGATCATAAGGAACTTACTTATGTCGAATTTCATCTCTATATTCGTATTTTTAAACAAGTTATGGCTGTTAAAGCTGCTTTTGGAGGGGCCACTTGTATGGGGGCTATCCGAAAACGTGGACCGATATTGCCCATTTTCAATACCAAACAAACCTTACCTATAAGAAATATTTATGTGAAATTTCAACCCTCTAGCTCTTTCCATTCGGACTCTATCGTGCTTTCAACAGACAGACAGACAGACAGACGGACAGACATGGCTAGATCGTCTTAGAATTTAATGAGGACCCAGAATATATATACTTTTGTGGGTCTATGACCAATATTTCGATGTGTTACAAACGGAATGACAAAATCAATATACCCCCCATCTTTTTTGATGGTGGGTATAAAAAGGCATCGGGAAGTTATATACATAAGTCTTATTTCATTACGCGGTTCCGTTAAAAATGTCGATTATTTGCAGGAAATGTAAAAAATGGATCTGACTTTGGTGGGAAATGTATTGGTCATAAGAGAATCCTATTTTTATTGCTTCCTAAAGTATAACAGGTAATGTCAATAAATATAAAAAAATATTATTTATATATTATTTTTGTTTATTTCGTTGAAGGATTAATGTGATCCAAAATATAACTCTTACAATTTGATGGATTGATCATAAAATTTATGAAAAACTACAAAAATGTTTTAGAGTCCAACGTTTTACAATTTTTGGAAGTGTACCAGTCCACAGTTGGAAGATTAATACAGATTTCCTGAAAATTATCTTATAAGGTAATAATTCTATATAATAATTCAGGAAATCTGTATTAATCTTCCAACTGTGGACTGGTACACTTCCAAAAATTGTAAAACGTTGGACTCTAAAATATTTTTGTAGTTTTTCATAAATTTTATGATCAATCCATCAAATTGTAAGAGTTATATTTTGGATCACATTAATCCTTCAACGAAATAAACAAAAATAATATATAAATAATATTTTTTTATATTTATTGACATTACCTGTTATACTTTAGGAAGCAATAAAAATAGGATTCTCTTATGACCAATACATTTCCCACCAAAGTCAGATCCATTTTTTACATTTCCTGCAAATAATCGACATTTTTAACGGAACCGCGTAATGAAATAAGACTTATGTATATAACTTCCCGATGCCTTTTTATACCCACCATCAAAAAAGATGGGGGGTATATTGATTTTGTCATTCCGTTTGTAACACATCGAAATATTGGTCATAGACCCACAAAAGTATATATATTCTGGGTCCTCATTAAATTCTAAGACGATCTAGCCATGTCTGTCCGTCTGTCTGTCTGTCTGTCTGTTGAAAGCACGATAGAGTCCGAATGGAAAGAGCTAGAGGGTTGAAATTTCACATAAATATTTCTTATAGGTAAGGTTTGTTTGGTATTGAAAATGGGCAATATCGGTCCACGTTTTCGGATAGCCCCCATACAAGTGGCCCCTCCAAAAGCAGCTTTAACAGCCATAACTTGTTTAAAAATACGAATATAGAGATGAAATTCGACATAAGTAAGTTCCTTATGATCCAAAATCACTATGCAAAATTTTGTGAGGATCGGTCCATAATTGACCCTACCCCTCTTATAAGGTCCCCTTCAGAAAATGACTTTAACGCTCATTACTGGCTTAAAAATACTAGTATATAGATGAAATTCGACATAAGTAAGTTTCTTATGATCCAAAATCACTATGCAAAATTTTATGAGGATCAGTCCATGATTGACCCTACCCCCCATATAAGGTCCCCTTCAGAAAATGACTACAACGCTCATTCATGGTTTAAAAATACGAGTGTAGCGATGAAATTCGACACAAATAAATTTAATACGAACCAAATTCTGTCTACCAAATTTTATGAGGATCGACCAATAATTGACCCTACCCCCCTATATAAGGTCCCCTTCAGAAAACTAGTATATAGATGAAATTTGACATAAGTAAGTTTCATTCGAGTCAAACGAGGTTTGATGGTGGGTATATAAGATTCGGCATAGCCGAATATAACACTCTTACTTGTTATATTTTAATTCGGCTAGAATTATTTTAATATCAAATAATTAAAAATTAATTTATTTATTTTTTTATTTATTGTTTTGGATCAATAAAAACATTACATTTCATGAAAAATTTTTTAAACATTAAAATAACTTGGAATTAAACCGTCTATAAAGAACTGAAATTATTAAGTCAAGGATTATTTTTAAAATTATTTACAGTGACTAACGATAGGAACACTTTAACGACCCTAAACGGGATATTGCTTTTGACACTAATACTACAATACTATTTTTTGTTTGCTCTCTTTTAATTAAGGAGTTATACACGTTCAAAAATTATCTACTTAATTATCTACTACTGGTGCAAATAACTAAAAATGTACCTATAATTAGATCCAAAGCTATATGAAAATTAATAAAATTGTATTTAAAAAAGGAGGTTTTAAAAATATCTGATTTTAATATTAAATATCTTGTATGGGTAATTTCATGTCAAGTAAACCATGTTAAAAAATAATTTATGTATAAAACAGTAGTATTAATTTGAATATGTATAATGATTCCAGATAGCGTTTGAATACTTTAAGTACATATTTTAATGTATTTTGTTACGATAGTGAAATACAAATAAAATTTTAGCACAAAGTGATCATACGTAATCTAGAAACAGTACCTAAAAGTGCAAATAGTTTAAAAAAAATATTGAAAGTTAAGATTTAACTCAAATAAATCTAAATTGGTTAAAATGCAATGTTCAGCAAATAAAAGCCGAAACGTACAACTTTAAAAAATCTTTAAATGCTTATAACTCCTAAACCAATTAAGAGAGAGACAAAATTTAAAATAAAAACATTTTTAATTAAACATACTAGACTTGGTTTAAAAATTATGGAAATGGAAGCCGTTTAGAGTTGTTAACTTGTTCCTAAAATATTATTTTATTGTAAAATATGACAACTTACTTTTTAATTTTATTTATATAATCCTTGAAGATAATTACTTTTTGGTATTTATTTAATAAATTTCACCAATTAACAAAACCTTTTTAAATGTTTATTAACAGCTGATTTTTAACACAACACTGTCATATTGTTCTTTACTACTTAAGATTCAGAATATATTAAAAAAATGGAGTATTTATATTTTTTGTTTTTGTAATCTTCTTACTATCATAAGGAAGTGTACTTTTAGACACTTCCAGTCGGCGAAAACTAGAAATCAATGTATTTTGTTTTTGTAAAATGTGTGCTCTCGTCTGACAATCGTCCAGAAGTGACTACAATTTACACTTCCAGATGATTAAAATACAACATTAATGTGTACACTCATACTGTCTTCCAGAAGTGACATAAATATACAAACCAAGAAGATACAAATTCGGAAACAATGTATTTTGTTATTGTAAAATGTGTGTTCTCACGTAACTATCATTCAGAAGTCACTACAACGTATACTTCCAGATGAAAAAAATTCAACAGTCATGTTTTTTGTTTAAGCAAAATTGATGCACTCTTCTAACTATCATCCGGAAGTAACTTAAAAGTATATTTCTAGAAGACGAAAATTCGAAATCAATGTATTTTGTTTTTGCAAAATGTGCGTTCTCGTCTGACAATCGTCCAGAAGTGTTTCTGACGTGGCGTCTGGGGTGATGCGCAACAGTTTTGTCTTCTAAGAGCGGGTTTTTGAGATGGTAATCAAATGCCAATTAATAATCAGATTAGTTAATTTAAAAATTAATTTAATCTTATGTTAATCCCCTTTGATGTTTTTGAGTACAAGATTAAACTTCGCAGTGTTGCCATACAAAACAACAGAAAACTTCACTGTTTGTTATCAAAACAATGCATATTTTATAAAAAGAAGAAGACAATTGTAAATTTAATATGAAAATTAATGAAAACTTAAATTAAAAACAAAAAATGTATTTTGAAGTGTCCATAATTTATACAAATCAATAAATAAAACATTTTAATGTTTACATTTATAAAAATTTTATTAATTTTTTTGCATCGGATGCTTACACTTTTGCATTTCGTGCTTAAGATTAAACCACATGCAAACAAAATTAACTAATTGAGTACTCAAAAACATCTTTCGAGGATTAATTTTAATTTAATCGCTAATCTTTCACCTAAAGATTGGCCCTAAATGTCTGAAGGGTTTTCACATTTCAAACGCACACATAATCCCACCTATGCATAACACAAATTTACTTAACAAACCACAACACCCCTCAAAACCCTACACCTTTCACGCATTTCAAACCTACACATACTCCCAGCCATGCATAAACCTAATATTGTACTTCTTTTATTTTTGAACTTTTAATTGTGACGAGTTTTTGCTTTTATGAGTAATATAGAATAATTATTGGTGTGTTAATAAAAAACGGAACATTAATTTTCCGTTGAATTTAACCTTGAATTTGAATACGTATGTATACAGTTCCATGCAGCTGGGTTGTTGACCCAAGTTAATTGCATATGTAAAATATTTGTAATTACCCTCAAAACTCTTTTAAACAAAATTAATCAAGAAAAAAATTGATTTACACAAAAAACTAAAAAATGTGGAGTAAGCTAAATTTATTACTTTTACAGACATACATATAAGTATGTATGTATCTATAAATTGTTGATCGTTAGTTGCAAAAGTTGACAATTTCAATCATGTTCGTGCAAGATTTTTAGATTCAAATGAATTTTTCTGTATAATACATATGCATGTATGTAATAATGTTAAAAGTACATACAAACAATTTTTAGCAGGGAGATTTTTTTATTTTGTCACTTTTAATTATGTTGAAATTAGAACCTGATGACTTGCATAAATGGCGTTTTAATATTTTATTTTTTTGTTTTGTTCAAAGTTTATTAACTTTAATGTGTAACAAAATTCTTTATTTACTTTTGTTGAGTATGGTCATGATTTATTTTGAACACTCTAAAAATAAAGTAATGGGAGTATTCTTTTCTATTTACATTAAACATTTTCTTCTCTAGAATACTTTTAAAATTAGTATATGGCTCAATATTTACATATGAAACCTAAATCAATTTGAAATATTAAAGGAAAAATACTCTTTTTATTAATTATTCTATTGCTACTGAATCACTGATATTTCTACTTTACTTTGCAATCAATACTCTATATCAATGGTGCCCAAAATCACTATTCCCTATCACGCGAGATAGGGCAAGAATATTCTGCTGATGTTGCGTTGACTCACCTACACTATAAGCTCCCTTCAAACATTTAAAAGAGAAAACTATTGCGCATCACCCCAGACGCCACGTCAGAAACACTTCTGGACGATTGTCAAACGAGAACGCACATTTTACAAAAACAAAATACATTGATTTCGAATTTTCGTCTTCTAGAAATATACTTTTAAGTTACTTCCGGATGATAGTTAGAAGAGTGCATCCATTTTGCTTAAACAAAAAACCATGCCTGTTGAATTTTTTTCATCTGGAAGTATACGTTTTAGTGACTTCTGTATGAGAGTTGGGTGAGAACACACATTTTACAATAACAAAATACATTGTTTCCTAATTTGATTTGTATGTTTATGTCACTTCTGGAAGACAGTTTGAAGAGTGTTCACATTAATGTTGTATTTTATTCATCTGGAAGTGTGGATTGTAGTCACTTCTGTACAATTGTCAGACGAGAGCACACATTTTACAAAAACAAAATACATTGATTTCTAGTTTTCGCCGTTTGGAAGTATACTTTTAGGTTACTTCCTGATGATAGTAAGAAGAGTACAAAAACAAAAAAATATAAATACTCCATTTTTTAGCGTGAAAAAAAAAATAAAAATAAATAATGCAGAAATTTTGCTAAGTTCAGTGATGTTTTGTGTTTTGTTCAGTCATGTTCAGTTTTAATTATTCATCGTAAAACTTAAATGAGTTATTGAATTTAATGTTCATAGAAAAATAGTGTAATTAAAATATTGTGAATCTTAAGTAATAAAAAACAATATGACAGTGTTGTGTTAAAAATCAACTGTTAATAAACATTTAAGAAGGTTTTCTTAATTGGCGAAGTGTATTAAATATATACCAAAAAGTATAAGGAAGGATTATATAAATAAAATTAAAAAGTAAGTTGTCATATTAAAATACTATTTTAGGAATATGTTAACAACTCTAAACGGCTTCCATTTCCATTATTTTTAAAAAAGTCTAATATGTTTAACTAAAAATGTTTTTATATTAAATTTCGACTCTCCCTTAATTCGTTTAGGAGGTATAAGCATTTAAAGACTTTTTCAAGTTGTACATTTCGGCTTTCATTTATGAACATTGCATTTTTAACATATTTAGATTTATTTGAGTTAAATCTTAACTTTCAATATTTTTAAAACTATTTGCGCGTTTAGGTCTGGAATCACTATATTGAAATTAATACTACTGTTTTATACATAAATTATTTTTTGACTTGGGTCACTCGACACGAAATTGCCCATATAAGATATTTAATATTGAAATCAGATAGTTTTAAACCAGAGAAGCTCAATATTTCCGTGTCATAGCACGCGTGATAGGGTAAGAAAATTCTGCTGACGCTAAGTTGATACACATACACTACAGGTTTAATTCTTCTTCTTTTTATAATGAGCAATATCAGTTGGTTTACTCTCAACTTGAAAAACAAAATCAAATCAGTTGCTGATCAGCACTTGTCAAAGTAAGGTCTGTGCGCGACGTTTTTAAAATACACACAGAAATACAACAACAAAATTTTGAGAAAGCCGAATGAATGTAGGAGAACATGAGAGAACAGTTGATAGTTTTTTATATATAGACCTTGCTATACGCTGGCTGTCAAAATCCATAATAAATATTTGACAGTTAGCATATACTTTATAGTTTGTAGTCATTTTATTAGTATACTTTTATTTTGAATTGAATTCTGTTCTCTGCTGCTTTACCAACACAAATAAAACTATGGTAGTATGTGTTTGAGCACCACTGTTTAAAACCCACCTTTTTTAAATAAATACAATTTTATTAATTTTCATATAGCTTTGGATTTAATTATTCTAATTATAGGTACTTTTTTAGTTATTAACACCAGGTCTTTCTATGACCTATCATAAGATACTAATATTCTTAATATTTAGCATGCTGTTCCCAAGATTGAACCTAAGTATTAGAAGAGAGCAAACAAAAAATGTCAAAAGCAATATCCCGTTTAGGGTCGTTAAGGTGTTTCTATCGTTAGTGACTGTAAATAATTTAAAAAATAATCCATGACTTAGTAATTTCAGATCTTTATAGACGGTTTAATTCCAAGTTATTGAAAAAATGTTCATGAAAGGTAATGTTTTTATTGATTCAAAACAATAAATAAATAAATTAATTAATTTTTAATTATTTTATTTTTTAGAAAGCAGTAGCTAATATTAAAATACTTCTAACCGAATTAAAATATAAAAAAGGGATCTGGTAAGTTATATATGTCTTATTTCATCACGTGGTTCCACTAAAAATGTCGATTATTTGCAGAAAATGTAAAAAATGGATCTGACCGTTTAAACTTTGGTGGTAAATGTATTGGACATGAGAGAATCCTATTTTTATTGCTTCCTAAAGTATAACTGGTAATTTCAATAAATACAAAAGTATGTATATTCAATATTAATTATAAGATTATTTTGGTTTATTTCGTTGAAGGATTAATGCGTTCCATAATATAACTCTTACAATTTGATGGATTAATCATAAAATTGATGAAGAACTACAAAAATATTTTAGAGTCCAACGTTTTACAATTTTTGGAAGTATACCAGTCAGCAGTTGGAATATTAATACAGATTCCCTGAAAATTATCTTATTATAAGGAAATAATTCTAAATTTTTGATACATATGTACATTAGACCGACTCACTCTGTATGGAAAGCAAAAACGTGTTTTTGTTACCCCTCCCAAAATTTACCTTGCTTTGGACTGCTGGACCCAATTAAAAAAAGGTATTTTGGAATTATTTTTTTTAAATTTTTGTTTGTTTTGAAACAAAATATCCAATACGGGGTATCGTTTAAAAGGTATTTTAAAGTCGCGTCCAATGATGTATTAATCATAAATAACCGTTTGCTTATAATTGTCATATTCCAAAATATTTAAAATTGTTAGGTTTTTACTAAGAAAAATTAAATATATGCACAATTTTGCAAATTTTGCGCACCACTAGACTTGGCTTCAAAAAACCTTTCAAATGATACCACATACTGTATATATTGTTTAAGAAATGCTGTATAATTTAAAACAAAATAACTAAAAAGGGACTTTTTTGTAACCGGTTCAGCTCACGAACGGCCATCGATAGACTAGAAATATTTTGGGAACCATTATAAAACATAACAAAGATTTTTTGAAGCTGGATAAAATATTGAATTTAACATGAAGAATCGTGTTCCCATACGATATTTTCTTTAAAACTGTCCAGCTCACGAATGGACAACACTTAACCGAAAATATTTTGGGTAATATCATATTACATAACAGCGAATATTTGTGAGTCGGTCTAATGTACATATATTACTTTTTTTAGATTAGTTGTTAAATCTGTTATTTTTTCTACTATTTTAATTTCAATTAATTCAATAAAAACTATAAAATTTCATTTTATTTAGATTTATTTTTATAGATTTTATTTTGGTGAGTATACAAATAGAAGAAGAGAAAACTCATCTTCTAGAAGACGAGAATACTCATCTTCTAGAAGAAGAGAATACTCATCTTCAAGAAGAAGAGAATACTCTTCTTCTAGAAGAAGAGAAAACTCATCTTCTAGAATATAAGATAGGAACACTTCTAGAGGATACTAGGTAGTCACTTCAAGAAGTGACTTCCTAGTCACATCTAGAAGAGTCTTTGGCAATACCTTACTTCCAAGAGTCATCTAGAAGTTTCTTCTGCGGGTCTTCCAGAAGTATCTTCCAAGTTACTATTAGACGTTCCCCAGCTCGGCATCAGTTCTTCCCGACTGGTGACAAGAATTCTTATACTTCCGCAACATCGCTGGCGAGCTTTTAGCACGTTTGGAAGTTTCACACGGGTAACTTCCGCAATAGAAAATGTTTGTAGGGCTTACTTGTGTATTTTCTTATTTGAGCATGTGTTAGTTGATTATCTCTCAACTTGCAAAACAAAATCAAATCAGTTGCTGATCAGCATTTGTCGAAGTAAGATCTGTACGCAACTTTTTAAAATCCACACAGAAATACAACAACAAAATTTTGAGAGAGCCGAATTTATGTAGGTGAATGAGAGAGCACAGCTGATAGTTTTTTATATATGAACTTTAATGTACGCTGTCTGTCAAAATCCATAATATCAATTTGACAGTTAGAATATACTTTTTAGTATGCAGTCATTTTATTAGTACAGTTTTATTTTGGGTTACATTTTGTTCTCTGCTGCTTTACCAATACAAATGAATGTGTAACAGTGTGTGTATGGGCAACACTGCTCTATATACATACATATGTACATATTTTTGTTATACTCTATAATACATAGTTTTGTTAATATTTAGAAATTACAGATTTATTTCTCATTATTTAAATTTCTCTATTTCGTATCATTAACTAAGACAATATTTGTGACCCTCTAGAATTCCTAAATAAACATATTTAAAGTATTTATTAAAAAAATAATAAAAATTTCCACGATAATTATTTTTATACAATATTAACAACATAAACATTAACCAAAAATGTTAAATATGTACTTGACAGAGAAAATGATACAATTTACAGAGAAAATGATACAATTATTGTTCTTATTAGTTGTAAGCGATTGTGGTACTAAGGTAATTGCTGAGTAAAAATAATGACTTAAAATGCTAATGTGTGTGTCAATTTTAGCATTTTAATACCCTACATGGTAAGTAATAAACATTTTTACTGAGAAAATTGAAAAATTACTTTCAAAGAATAAAAAGTAAATAAAGTTTATCTGTTCTTTTAACGATTTTTTAAATAAACTAACAATATTATTTCTTGTTAACATTTAAGATTTTATATTATCAATGGATTTGTTTCATTGTTCTAACAAAGATTTAGTATGTTTATCAAAATATTTCGAATAATTTCAATTATATGCAGGAAAAAGTTAGTAAACCAAAAAGTTGATATTAAATATTATAAAAAATAAAATGTTTTTGCTACGGACGGATAGAGCAACAAATTTTTGCCCTCTATGACAAATATTGTTATAACTTTATTAATAATCTATCCAAAATTTAAGTCTTAAAGAAGTCAATTTATTAATATTTCTATGTTTCGCTTATTGCAAACATTTATTTTTACATGCATAGTTTCAACACTATGAGAATTTTGTTAAAGTATGCATTTACTTATTTCGTTTTTTTTACCTTTCTTAATTGCCCAGTATTTTTTTATTGGACTTTATTCTGTTCAATTTTGGATTGTTTAGTTTTGGTGCAAAGTTGATTTTTTTGTAAATTTAAATTTAATTAAATTTCATTTATTTCATTGATCATATAATTATGTTTCTTATATACTGAGAACTACTAGGTTTGGTCAAAATAGTGAGTTTGTAGTGTGAAATCATACAAATGGTAACCATCGATTTTCAAAGCATTCTTCTCCATAAATTTCGCCATTAATTGTACCACTAGTAAAAACAGGTTTTGTATTTCTCACACAAGAAAAAATTGCTGGCATAACTAGCTACATTTTTGGAAATTTTAGCTTAATTTTATTATTAATATTATTCAATATTCTACATAAATTTTCCTGCCTTGGAATACAGATAATACCCTATTCAAGTCCAACATTTTATTTAAATTGTTCAATTTATTTTTTGAAGATAACAACGAATAAAATATGATTCGGTTTTTATGTCGAATTGAACTTGTTGTATTATTATGTATTTACTTTAATAACAATTTAATTAATCGGAAATTAAATATGTTTTTAAAATGATTTGCTTTCTTTATTATTCAAATTGACATAAAAGCAAAGTTTAAAAATATGTATAATCATTTTTTCTGTTTACCATTAACTATATTTTATATTTACAAACTAACTATTACAACAGTAAATCTTTTTTTCAATATGACAAACTAACAAATTTTAATAATATTAACAATACAAGAAAAAAGTCTTCTAAAATAAAAACAATAGAAAAGAAAACTAAAACTAAAAGAAAAATAATTGAAATATATTGAAAACAAAAAATCGATTTTTTTATAATATTGATACTTTTTATATTCAAAAATATTTTATATATAATTTACTTTAGATTAAAAAACACAATCATATTATGTGAACAAAATATGGTAGACCAAAAATTACTATGTATCTTAAATAAGTATGATTTTTCTAAATAAATAAAAAATTTCTAAATAAATAAATCAATATAAATCTGTTATTTTCTAAAAAACAGTCTAGATTTGATAAAAAAAAGTTAAATTTTTCAACTGCAAATATTCATAATCTATTTATAGTTCCTTTGCAAATTTTGAACAGTTAATTTGTGTATAGTATAATTTATTCTAATCTTTAATTAAAAAATATTTGTGACCTCTAACATACCTAATGAGACATGAAAATATAATAATTAAAATGTCTAGAAAACAAAAAATCTCAATCTTAAAATCATAATGAAATAAAAAAGTTTCTTAAGACAATTTCAAACATTTTTGAACAAATATAAATACATATCATTTTTTTACATCAGTCTTTACCATTTCCATTATCATTTTCTATACATGTGCCCAGTTTTAAACATTATATAATTCTACAAACCGTTTATAACATCAAGATCTATAATATTCTATGGTTGCAATTTATAATTTTCATAATAAAAAGTCTTTAAATATTCAAAAACTATTTTATTTAAGAAATATTTGCGATAAGTAAAATTTTGCTAGACAATCAATATCATATTTTGTTGGATACCTCCAAATTCGTCAATATCAGGGGGGTATCGTGCTCCTCTGCCCCAAGGAAATTCATTTTAAAGAATTTTTGACAGTTTTTTTGATTCTTTATTTGTTATTCTCTTTTTGTGATTCTTTTATATTTGAACTGAATTTTATAAGAAATAAAAATGTTTTTGTTTATAAAAAATATATAAGTTATTTTGTTTTTTTTTTTTTTTTGCACGGAGAGCTTTTTTTAATACTAACAATCTAAGTTACCATATTGCATACAGTTTTACCCTTGGAACTGACCACAAGTCATCCAGTAGAAAATTCAATTCTGATATTGACCATTTGGAGGAATCCAGATTTCTCAGGATCTGGTCAGCGGAGTTTTTGCACGGAAAGCTTTTCTAATCTATGTAATGTATGCTACAATTTTCCATAGAGTTAATCTCTTGGAACTGACCACCTATCATAGATATTTGCTTAATTTTTTATTTGTTCTTTTATTTACAAAAAAAAAGTTACAGAATTAACTCCAAATTAGTTGTTCCTTGTGGAGAAATGGTAAGTAATATCTGTAAATAAAGAAAAATACATTTTAATGTGTTTTATTCTTAATAACATTAATTCCATGTTTTTTTTCCAAAAAAAAAAAATTAGTTTGAAAAATATATGCAAATTTTCTAATTTTTGGCTACTGTCCTGAAGCTAATGGATGAAAGTATCCTCAAGTGCCTGAAAATAGAAGAAAAAACAAAAATCATAATTAACTAAGATTTTCTGTTTTCATTTAAGGCTACACTTTTCATCAACATTGACGAATTTTGTCAAGGCTACTGACCTGAAACTAATCTTTCCGGGATCAGCGGTAAGTATCCTCTAGTGCCTGAAAATAGAAGAAAAAAAACAAAAATCATTATTAACAAAGTTTTTGTGTTTTCATTTAAGCCTACACTTTTCATCAACATTGACGAATTTTGTCAAGGCTACTGACCTGAAGCTAATGGAGGAATTGGACCAAATCTCTCCTAGATCAGCGGTAAGTATCCTCAAGTGCCTGAAAATAGAACAAAAAAACTAAAATCATTATTAACAAAGTTTTTCTGTTTTCGTTTAAGGGTACTCTATGGACAAAAATTTACAAATTTTGTCAAGGCTACTTACTGACCTGAAGCTAATGGACGAATTGGACCAAATCTTTCCGGGATCAGCGGTAAGTATCCTCAAGTGCCTGAAAATAGAACAAAAAAATAAAAATCATTATTAACAAAGTTTTTCTGTTTTCGTTTAAGGGTACACTATGGACAAAAATTTACAAATTTTGTCAAGGCTACTTACTGACCTGAAGCTAATTGGACCAAATTATGCACGGAATAAACTGAAATGGAAGCCAAACATATTTTTAAATTTATAACTTTCAAATATGTTACAAAGTTCTATTTAATATACTTACAATTACTGTAATGATTACTAGTTTTTATTTTGTTGTGTGATTTTTTTATCGACCTTTTCTGGTCTAGATAATAAACTAATTAATAGACTAGTCAATAAACTAATCAATAAACTAATCAATAAAGTAGTCAATAGAGTAAGCAATAAAGGAATCAATAGACTGATCAATCTATTCAATAGACAAATCAACAGACTACTCAATCGACTAATCAATAGACTAGTCTATAACGTAATCCATACACCAGTCTATACACTAATCTATAGGTCAATCCTTGTGTATGTAAATGTTAGTGTTTTTGTGTAATCATTTTTTATAGCCACCGGCTACGACCAAAGACTTCATAGCCGGCCGGCAATAAAAGAAGAATACACTAAACACTCTTACAAAGCACACTTGCACAATATTCCAATTGGTAAATATATTAACCAATTGGAATTAAAGCCGGAAACGCAAAGTTTCAGTTTACATTTTGGACAGAAATTTTTCCCATTGAAATTGTTAAATGAAAATTTACGTTCCGGCTTTACTGGACACTTAAAAATTCAAACTCTTACCTTGTCGGATCCTTCGGAAAGCGATGAAGATTCTCCCATCCAAGACAATCCTTAACACATTTGCGGCTCCTGAAAAATAAAGAAAACATTAGAAAAAAATAAATTTAAAAATTTCCAAATTATACTTACATGTTGCTGTTTATTGTTGTTTTTTTTTTGCGCCCAATAAAAAATCCCCAAACACCAACTACCACTCTTAAATGACACAACAGAAATGAAGAATTTGCACCAAAATCGCAATTTGGAAGCCCAAAATGAAAGCAATTTTGGCACAAAGTGATGCCACTTTGACAAGTTTTAGTGCATCTTTCCGTCGCTTGGTGGCCGTGTCGCCTCTACTTTGTGATATTGTGTTGCCATATATACGATATTTGTGTTGCCATATACTTTTCAATACATTTTGCGGCATTGGATTTTTTCACATGTCGCCTAAGAACTTCACGCAAAAGCTTAACAGTGGTGCTACGACGAAAAAACAACGATTTCAACGCACATTTTTACCAAACAGCGATAAAAATCGTCTAACTTTCGTAATATCACCTACAATGCAGCCTTTTTCTTGTTGACAAACGTAAACAAACAAAAAACACTTTTGTTTGTATTTATAGAATTTTATTTATAAAATTTTATTAAATAATTTTAATTTAGAACACAGTATATGTTCGAAAAGGTAAAGGAACGTGTTATTGCCGAAAAGAGGTTTGTTAGCAGATAACACTTACTATGGTCCCCAATGATCTTGCATCCAGTTGAGTCTGCAACTTAATCCGCAACCATCGATCACAACAACTATAGTACCTTGGAATAAAATGGAGGACATAACATGGATTACAATGTAACCCCTCAGTTTACTTGTTTTTTTTGTTAAACATTTGTTTTTATATTTAAGGTACTCAACAACGTTTGCAACAAGTACCTGGAAAAAAATCAGTGCAACCCATCTATAATATTGAATCCCAAAATATCAAATTGGAAATACAGGATCTTTAGCAAATCCAAATGTTGGCATATTTTTTATAATATTGATCTTTGAAAATGAGAATGCGACCATTTAATGTGAAATCGGAAATACAGGATCCTTATTAAAAGCGAATATGCATATGTACAGTTAATCTCAAAAATAAGTATACAGAAATACTGACAATTGGTTTTATTTAAAAAAGGATATTATTTTTTCAAAAATCAAAAAAGTAACACATTTATTTATTAAAAACAATTATGATAATTATTATTCACTACTTTTTTTCTTCATATTTTGGTTCTTTGAGTTCTCATTTAAGCTGAAGTTAAGAAGGTGCAAAATTTACGTCACAAAAATAAGTATACAGATAATTTTAATATGTATTTGGCTTAATGATATTAACAAAATTCATGAAAATTTTACCGTTTGAATGTAATTATTTTATAATAAAATATTCTGTACACTATAACATGGAAAAAATTCACTTTTTGTTCCGAAAAATTTAAATTTTTGGTAATTGATCTGAATATTATTTATAGGAGCATTTTTTCCTATTTAAGAACATCTGACTATTTAAACCCCCGGAGTTTGGATCGGGTATTCAATAATATCCCTCGTTTGTTCATTATGATGCATTGGAAGACGATATTTTAACTTTTAAATTAATTGTTTCTGTACAATAATTGCAATCCATTGCGGAACATTGCCGTTTTTAACATAGTATAGCGTTCATATTCGATACTTAACGACGATTTCCTAAAATTTATATCTTAAATTGCGATATTAATAATATTTGTACTAGTATCCATTAATTAAAACAAGTTTTTTGGTTCCAATCATCCATTACACACTTCTAAATACTACCAATAATCGTCAAATGGTGACCATGTCAATAACTTACACTACATATCGGTTCTGAAATTGATTATTGTCCAAAATAGTAAGATTTTTATATTAAATCAGGCTCAATTGATGGTATGAATACGAATTGAACAATTTTGAACACAGATACATCTTAATTTGTTGCTAGAACAAATAAAATGTCCGATCCATAAAACATGGTTATTGTATCAAGTATATCAAGATATGATTGGTAGCATTATTGTATGCTTTGGAAATCGGAGTATTTGGAAAACCTGTTTAAATTAAAGGAAATATATAGAATTATCCAAATTTTAAAGTTTATGTTGTAAGTCCTAAGAAATCGGAGTTAAATTTCGGTTTTTTAAGAACGTACTCTGTTCAAAATGGCCAAATCCATGCATATAACATTAATTTCGAAATAACAACTCTTTTCAAAAGTTAAAAATTCTATTTCCAATGCATCATTTGGAGGGTTCAATGACCACCAGATCCAAAATCCGGGGTCTAAAGTGTAAAAAATCGTAGAAGTGGGAAAAAAAACTGTCCAACTAATTAATTCCGGAGCCAATCGGCCCAAATTTCAAGATTTCGGAACTAAAAGTAGATTTTTTCCAAGTTATTGTGTAAAAAATATTTTATTAAAAATATTTTAAAATGTGTAAAAAATATTTTATTTATTAATACAAGTAAAATTTCCATAAATTTTGTTAATATAATTAAACCAAATATATACTGAAATGATCTGTATACTTACTTTTGTGACGTAAATTTTGCACCTTCTTAACTTCAGCTTAAATGAGAACTCAAAGAACCAAAATATGAAGAAAAAAAGTAGTGAATAATAATTATCATAATTGTTTTTAATAAATAAATGTGTTACTTTTTTGATTTTTGAAAAAATAATATCCTTTTTTAAATAAAACCAATTGTCAGTATTTCTGTATACTTATTTTTGAGACTAACTGTATATAGCAGCGACGGTTTTTATTGAAGCTTTCTAGCACGCGTGATAGGGTAAGTCCTCTTTTTCATAGAGACTTTTTCCCCCTAGTTTTTTCTCAAATTCCTTTTAAATGCCCTTCGTAAAATCTTGAATGTTTAAAATTATGAGTGTAAGAGTTGCCATTTTTATAATTCTGAATGCATTTTTTGAAATATTTTATAAATGAAATAATATCTTTATTTTTTAAATATTGTTTTAATTTTTTAAGCAGATATTTTATTAAATTATAAAAAAATTTACTAAAATTCTTTAAATTAATTTTTACAGCTAAAGGTAAGTAAATTTTTGTTCTTTTCATAGTTATTTATTTTTTATTAAAGATATAATAACATTTTAATACTCATAACATTTGAAAAAATAAATTATTTTTAAATTAATTGAAATATCTTTACGCTGTGAGAGCAGAATAGAAATAAAGCAACTAGCAAAATCACGAACATGAAGCAAAAGCAATGTAGAAAAAACCCCTCAAATTACGATTCGTGCGTGTCTTGCTACTTTCTTCTTTTCCCCCTTTGCCAACAAACTCGACACGCTTACGTGCTCACCCTTAAGAAAAAGTCTCAATGTAAACCGGGACTAAGAAAATTTTGCTGACGCAACATGAAAAACAAAATCAAATCAGTTGCTCATAGACTACTCGTAGACTGGAATCAGCTGATTTTAGCAATATGGCGGAGGCAAACAAAAAAATTTTACGAAAAATCAACAAAAGAAAATGTAAAATGAACCACGGGAGATTTAAAAGAGGGACAAATATATATAGATATATTTCCATCTCTCTTCACCTTACACTTAATTTTTTTCAAATATAAAAAACAAATTGCATTACAGTCAAACCCATTTATAACTTTTTCTTGCTCTTTACGAACTCATCTTAATTACCGGAATTTTGATAACTATTTTGATATAAAAACATATTTTATAAAGAATTCTTGGTTAAAACGAATTACTATTTAGTCCCATGAATAATATTTTATACATTTTTATATCGAACTTCAAAAAATATGCGTTGAAATCAAATAAACGGGTTTTACTGTACATGCAAGTCAAAAAATTTGTTTGTGGTGTTGATAGTGGATTGAAAAGTGTTTTATAATGAAAGAACATTACGGAATAATTAAAAAACAAATCCAGTACACTTTTAATTAGAATCTAAGGCGCAATTTACATGAAGACTTTTCAGACGTCTGTTTTTTCCAATTCTCTTTTGAGAATCTTCCAAAAAATCATGAACATTTATACGGTGATTTTTTACATGCAACTATGCATGTCTTTTTTTTGATGTTTAATTGTATAATCCTTTTTAATTACTTATTCGTAATAAAAATAAAATGAAATTTTTAACATAAAAACCATTTAATTTGATTTAAAAAAAATTAATTACACGCTATAGTATTTTTTTAATGCAAATTTAAATGTTTTCATGTGAAAAAAAGACATTATTTTTTTACATGAGCATAATATCAACAGTACGAATGAGTTTAAAGAGGAATGTCAAAAACAATCATGAAAATCCCAAATCATGTTTGTTTTCTTACCCCCCATTTTTCTCTACCCCGCTCACCACCAATCATCGACAAACATGAAAACAGACGTCTGGGCAAACATGAAAAAAAATCATCGTGTAAATTGGGTGTAAGCAAATATTTAATAAAATAATTGTTTTTTTTGCTATTTTTTTCAAACGAGCGATGAAAACCACAAAGTAAGCAGAGGCGACACGGCCACCAAGCGGCGGAAAGATGCACTAAAACTTGTCAAAGTGGCATCACTCATTTAACCCTTAAATAAAAAGAAGACAGCAAATATTAATATAATATGTATAGCTATCTCTTTTGTTTGTGAGGGTTAAATAAAAAATTGTTTGTTTACATTGAAATGTAAATTTTTTTAAACAAATTTGTGAAAAAAATGAGGAAAACTTTCTTTTTGCGCCAAAATTGGTGTCAATTTTGGCTTCAAAATTGCGATTTCGGCGCAAATTCCTCATTTCTGTTGTGTCATTTAAGAGTAGTAGTTGGAGTTTTGTAATTTTTTATTGGCCGCAGAAAAAAACAAAACAAAAAAACAGCAACATGTAAGTTTCATTTGGAAATTTTTAAATTTATTTTTTTCTAATATTCTCTTTATTTTTCAGGAACCGCAAATGTGTTAAGGATTGTCCAGGAGGGGAGAATCTTCACCGCTTTCCGAAGGATCCGACAAGGTAGGAGTTTGAATTTTACAACTGGTAGTTTTTGATTTTTTGTAATAAAACTCATAACGAACATTGTAACACATTTGAAAATTATAAATTTTAATATATTTATGGCTTCCATTTCAGTGAACTCCGTGCATGATTTGGTCCAATTGGTCCATTAGCTTCAGGTCAGTAGCCTTGACAAAATTTGTAAAATTTTGTCCATAGTGTACCCTTAAACGAAAAGAGAAAAACTTTGTTAATAATGATTTTTGTTTTTTTGTATTATTTTCAGGCACTTGAGGGTATTTACCGCTGATCCAGGAGAGATTTGGTCCAATTCGTCCATTAGCTTCAGGTCAGTAGCCTTGACAAAATTTGTAAAATTTTGTCCATAGTGTACCCTTAAACGAAAAGAGAAAAACTTTGTTAATAATGATTTTTGTTTTTTTGTTTTATTTTCAGGCACTTGAGGGTACTTACCGCTGATCCAGGAGAGATTTGGTCCAATTCGTCCATTAGCTTCAGGTCAGTAGCCTTGACAAAATTTGTAAAATTTTGTCCATAGTGTACCCTTAAACGAAAAGAGAAAAACTTTGTTAATAATGATTTTTGTTTTTTTGTTTTATTTTCAGGCACTTGAGGGTACTTACCGCTGATCCAGGGGAGATTTGGTCCAATTCGTCCATTAGCTTCAGGTCAGTAGCCTTGACAAAATTTGTAAAATTTTGTCCATAGTGTACCCTTAAACGAAAAGAGAAAAACTTTGTTAATAATGATTTTGTTTTTTTGTTTTATTTTCAGGCACTTGAGGGTACTTACCGCTGATCCAGGAGAGATTTGGTCCAATTCGTCCATTAGCTTCCAGGTCAGTAGCCAACAATTAGAAAATTTCCAGATATTAAAAAATTTCTTGCAAAAAACAAAGAATTAATGTTATTACAAATACAACGTATTAAAATGTATTTTTCTTTATTTGCAGATATTACTTACCATTTTTCCACAAGGTACAACTTCGTTGGAGTTCATTTTTGTTATTTTTTTATAAATAAACAAAAAAAAATAAAAAATTGTGAAAATTTTTCAATAAATTTTGTGTTTATTTATTTATTTATTTTTGAACACATGTTAAAAAAGGTAGTATATGGTTGATATTTTTTTCACATTAGTGTGCGTATATGTGATATTTTTTCTTTCTTTCATATTATGGGGGTAAGCTCAGCTGATAATCGCTTTTTACAAACGTCAGTTCTGACAAATCTGGTTATATCTGTGATGAAAACAATCATACAGCTCATCTCACACACTCATCGATTTTTTAATACATTTTATTTTTCCTTTGCTCTAAAATTTTTCCTAATGGCGGAACTCAAAAATGGTAAAAAAAAATGTAAACAAAACCATACGGTTCGAATTTACTTTTTTGACAGCTGTCAATGGTTTCTTATCTGGTTATCTGTGCAGTTGCTGATCAGCACTTGTCAAAGCAAGGTCTGTGCAAAAAATTCTTTCAACAAACAATGTGAAGAAAAGATATATAAAATAATGTACTTTTAAGTTTAAAAAATTAAGGATATAATTATTTTATTATATACTAGCTTGCTGCCCGCTACTTCGTTAGCGATAAATTTTTGGCATTAATTAAATTTTGAAACAACACTTTAAACGATTTTTAATTTATATGGGATATACATAAGTAAATAATTTTCACATATGTAATTACTGAAGTTTTGTATTCTCAAAATATCGTACAATTTATTAAACTTATTTTTATCACTTCATATCAGCTTTTTACTCTAATTTAAATAAATTCATTTTCATCAACATCCGAGATTTTGGATTAACAGGACAGAGCTACGTGCAACTTTGTGACTTTGCCTCCGTAAAAAATACATACCTAAAACTAAAACGGCCCTAACTAAAAAAAATTCAAAATCGACATTTTCATTTTCTGATGTATTACATCAGAATTTTCATCTGATGACTCCATCGTTGATAAAAATTATGTGGTTCCTAGTCAAAAGCGAACAAGAAAGGTTTATAAGAAACCAAATATAACAAATGATATATTATTTAAGAACTATTTTCAAATTAAACAAAAAGAAAGTAAAATTCATTCATATTATATAATGCTGTAAGTAAAGCTTTGTCCATATAAAGCATTAAACTACTGGGTATAAAAATTCCCTATTTTTAAGCTTATTACGATTGTAATATTTTAAACGAAAATAGACTGTACTTTCAGGTTAAAATTAAAATCTGAAAGAGATCTTAAATGAGAGATAGGGTTTAATGTGGTCCGATTTCACTATATTTTACAGTATAAAAATAACTTGCATTAAAATTTATCTCGATTAATCAGATAAATGTCCCTTCATAGCTGTATTACGAAGGGACATTTGTATGGGGTTTGGTGAAATTGAGGACCGATATTTTTTGTTTTGAAATTTATAGGGAACATAAAAACATTTATTTGAACAATCCTAATACACACATGTT
>NW_023996097.1:30000-62256 GCF_015586225.1 Lucilia sericata | reverse complement strand
GGACTATAGACTAGACTATTGACTAGACTATAGACTAGACTATGGACTAGACTATAGACTAGACTATAGACTAGACTATAGACTGGACTATAGACTAGACTATAGACTAGACTATAGACTAGACTATAGACTAGACTATAGACTAGACTATAGAATAGACTATAGACTAGACTATAGACTAGACTATAGACTAGACTATACACTAGACTATAGACTAGACTATAGACTAGACTATATACTAGACTATAGACTAGACTATAGACTAGACTATAGACTAGACTTTAGACTAGACTTTAGACTAGACTTTAGACTAGACTTTAGACTAGACTTTAGACTAGACTTTAGACTAGACTTTAGACTAGACTTTAGACTAGACTTTAGACTAGACTTTAGACTAGACTTTAGACTAGACTTTAGACTAGACTATAGACTAGACTATAGAATAGACTATAGACTAGACTATAGACTAGACTATAGACTAGACTATAGACTAGACTATAGACTGGACTATAGACTAGACTATAGACTAGACTATAGACTAGACTATAGACTAGACTATAGACTAGACTATAGACTAGACTATAGACTAGACTATAGACTAGACTATAGACTAGACTATAGACTAGACTATAGACTAGACTATAGACTAGACTATAGACTAGACTATAGACTAGACTATAGACTAGACTATAGACTAGACTATAGACTAGACTATAGACTAGACTATAGACTAGACTATAGACTAGACTATAGACTAGACTATAGACTAGACTATAGACTAGACTATAGACTAGACTATAGACTAGACTATAGACTAGACTATAGACTAGACTATAGACTAGACTATAGACTAGACTATAGACTAGACTATAGACTAGACTATAGACTAGACTATAGACTAGACTATAGACTAGACTATAGACTAGACTATAGACTAGACTATAGACTAGACTATAGACTAGACTATAAACTAGACTATAAACTAGACTATAGACTGGACTATAGACTGGACTATAGATTAGACTTTAGACTAGACTTTAGACTAGACTTTAGACTAGACTTTAGACTAGACTTTAGACTAGACTTTAGACTAGGCTTTAGACTAGACTTTAGAATAAACTTTAGACTAGACTATAGACTAAACTATATACTATACTATAGGCTAGACTATAATCTAGACAATAGACTAGACGATGGACTAGAATAAACTATACACTAGACAAATCTATAGAAAAATTTTTCATATTTTTAATTTGCACTGTACTTGTGGCTATGTGTTCGGATACATGTGCGTTCACTTTATAATTCATGAATATTTTATTGGGAAAAAAAACTTTTAGTTTTGTTAACCTTTTTGCATTGTGGTCGCTCTCTGTCTCTCTACCGTTCATGGATACATTAACACAAACGCACAGACACACATACTTATGCATACATTTAAATAGGAAAAAAAGAGTTATAAATAATATTACAATTGTTTGTGGTAAGAGCATTTAATATGTAAATCATATAATGCCGAATCCCTGAAAATGTATTTAAATTGTTTAAAATGTGGTAGTGCGTATATGTGTATGTATATGTGAATGGAATATGTGTATTTGTAAGATAATAATAAAGTCTGCAAAAAAGAGTAAAATTTTTAAATATTCTTTAGTCTTGAGGGTTAAAATATGAAATTGAAATTCCTGCATGGGCCATAAACACTAAATGAAAGATGACTAAAGATTTAAAGACATTTTTTTATTTATTTTATAAAAATGTATATATAAACCTTAGGACTTCTTAATAAACATATTCCAAATCAAAAATGTTAATGTTCTATTGACAATTTCCATGTCTTATTTGTAGGAAATATTCTGAAAAACCTTTAGTTTTTATTCATTTAATAATATAAATTAAAACATTCCATTTAAAGTATTATTTTTAATGATTCAATCGCATCGAGTATGTTGATTTCCAAAAAAAAAAGAACAAAAAATAAATACACATTAATATACGAAAATGTTGTTTTATTTTTTAATGTCACCCCTGACACACGTAACGTATGAGTGATATTTAATTTAATTTATAACATGTTGCGTGCTAGTGTATATGTTAAATATTGCATGTTTGTATGCGTGTTGCTTACACCCCACGGTTGTTATAAATTTTATTTGTTTTATCAACAGTTTGCCATTTGTTTTTCCTGTTTTCTTCTTTGTTTTTTTTTTTGTATTTCGTTGTTAATTTGCCTTTTGTTGCGAAAATATTCGCTGTGAAAGTGAAAGAAAAAAATTAAAAAAAAAAATTCAATACATTTACATAATGTTCTGTTGTTCTGTGTGAGTGTTAATTGAGGTGCTATAATTGATTTTTTTTTGTTTACGATTATTGTTTATTTTTCAATTTTTTGTACAATTTTATTTCATTATTATTGTTGTTTTTTTTTCTGATGTTGTTGCCATTTACACATTGTCAGTTTGTATAGTTATTAAAATAATAAAAAAAATATAAATTATTTCCATAATATTGACCATGTTGCAAAAAAAAAAATGTGTATTTTTATATGAACAACAGATCATGGACAGATATAATTACGCATAAAGTATATTTGTATTAACTGAAATTTACCTTGTTTGTAAACAACACCATTACAGTGGGAAGAATATTATGTATTTCTGAAAATGTATGTATTAAAGAGAAATATTCCTTCTACAAAATCCTGACAAAAAATATAGGATCAGAGTATCTTTCAGAGTAGTTTATGTCATGTCCATCTATCCGTTTATTTTATAAAAATTCAAAGATGAACCATATTGAAACACTTTTTAACAATACTGGTTACATATCCTAAATGTATGCTTTCTTACAATCTACTTCAAAACTAAACCAATCCTAGATAGATTACCTTTCCTAGTCGTACTTACAATATTCGGCACAATTATTAAAAAATGTTTATAAATTTTGCCATTAATTTTTTACTGTTTAATTCTGTTGAGACTGTATGTTATCTCAAAGGATTACTTTAAATAACAACAACAACAAATTTAAACTTGATAAATAAATGATAATATATTAATTTTGAGATATAAAACGCTGCTTAATATTACAATGTAGTTTATAATCATTTTATCATAATTCAACGTTCCTTTACTCAAACTATGAAATTTTTTTTAAATTTATTAAATACTTACCAAAATTTCTTCGAGTGTATTTTTTCAACTATGGCACAATTAAATTTTTGGTATATATGTACGTGCTTTTTTGTTAACAATTTTGTTTAAATGTATGTTATTTTGTTCTTCAGTTGTAATGCCAGTAATTATTGTGCGTACAATATATTCAACAGCAATGGCACACAAAACACACACACATTCCAACGCACCATATATGAACTTCCCAGCCAATAGTGGATTTACTATTTATATGCAATGTTATTTTAACTCCCAGTCAGCACTTGGAAAATAGCTGGGTGACGAATCTATAGTCTAGTCTATGCTAAGGTTTAAAGTCTAGTCTATGGTCTAGACTGTAGACTAGACAGTTTAGTCTTGACTTTAGACTAGACTATAGACTAGACTGTAGAAAATACAATAGATTAGACTATAGACCAGACTACAGATTAGACTATAGACTAGACTATACTATAGAGTAGACTATAAACTGGACTATAGACTGGACTATAGACTATACTATAGACTAGACTATAGACTAGACTATAGACTAGACTATAGACTAGACTATAGACTAGACTATAGACTAGACTATAGACTAGACTATAGACTAGACTATAGACTAGACTATAGACTAGACTATAGACTAGACTAGACTATAGACTAGATTATAGACTAGATTATAGACTAGACTATAGACTAGACTATAGACTAGACTATAGACTAGACTATAGACTGGACTATAGACTAGACTATAGACTAGATTATAGACTAGACTATAGACTAGACTATAGACTAGACTATAGACTAGACTATAGACTAGACTATAGACTAGACTATAGACTAGACTATAGACTAGACTATAGACTAGACTATAGACTAGACTATAGACTAGACTATAGACTAGACTATAGACTAGACTATAGACTAGACTATAGACTAGACTATAGACTAGACTATAGACTAGACTAGACTATAGCCTAGACTAGACTAGACTATAGACTAGATTATAGACTAGATTATAGACTAGACTATAGACTAGACTATAGACTAGACTATAGACTGGACTATGGACTAGACTATAGACTAGATTATAGACTAGACTATAGACTAGACTATAGACTAGACTATAGACTAGACTATAGACTAGACTATAGACTAGACTATAGACTAGACTATAGACTAGACTATAGACTAGACTATAGACTAGACTATAGACTAGACTATAGACTAGACTATAGACTAGACTATAGACTAGACTATAGACTAGACTATAGACTAGACTATAGACTAGACTATAGACTAGACTATAGACTAGACTATAGACTAGACTATAGACTAGACTATAGACTAGACTAGACTAGACTAGATTAGACTAGACTATAGACTAGACTAGACTATAGACTAGACTATAGACTAGACTATAGACTAGACTAGACTATAGACTAGACTATAGACTAGACTATAGACTATACTATAGACTAGACTATAGACTAGACTATAGACTAGACTATAGACTAGACTATAGACTAGACTATAGACTAGACTATAGACTAGACTATAGACTAGACTATAGACTAGACTATAGACTAGACTATAGACTAGACTATAGACTAGACTATAGACTAGACTATAGACTAGACTATAGACTAGACTATAGACTAGACTATAGACTAGACTATAGACTAGACTATAGACTAGACTATAGACTAGACTATAGACTAGACTATAGACTAGACTAGACTAGACTAGACTAGACTAGACTATAGACTAGACTATAGACTAGACTATACTATAGACTAGACTATACTATAGACTAGACTATACTATAGACTAGACTATTCTTTAGACTAGACTAGACTGTAGACTAGATTATAGACTAGACTATAGACTAGGGTATAGACTAGACTATACACTAGACTATAGACTAGACTATAGACTAGACTATAGACTAGACTATAGACTAGACTATAGACTAGACTATACACTAGACTATAGACTAGACTATAGACTAGACTATAGACTAGACTATAGACTAGACTATAGACTAGACTATAGACTAGATTATAGACTAGACTATAGACTAGACCTTAGACTAGACTATAGACTAGACTATAGACTAGACTATAGACTAGACTATAGACTAGACTATAGACTAGACTATAGACTAGACTATAGACTAGACTGTAGACTAGACTATAGACTAGACTATAGACTAGACTATAGACTAGACTATAGACTAGACTATAGACTAGACTATAGACTAGACTATAGACTAGACTATAGACTAGACTATAGACTAGACTATAGACTAGACTATAGACTAGACTATAGACTAGACTATAGACTAGACTATAGACTAGACTACAGACTAGACTATAGACTAGACTATAGACTAGACTATAGACTAGACTACAGACTAGACTATAGACTAGACTATAGACTAGACTATAGACTAGACTATAGACTAGACTATAGACTAGACTATAGACTAGACTATAGACTAGACTATAGACTAGACTAGACTATAGACTAGACTATAGACTAGACTATAGACTAGACTATAGACTAGACTATAGACTAGACTATAGATTAGACTATAGACTAGACTAAAGACTAGACTATAGACTAGACTATAGACTAGACTATAGACTAGACTATAGACTAGACTATAGATTAGACTATAGACTAGACTAAAGACTAGACTATAGACTAGACTATAGACTAGACTAAAGACTAGACTATAGACTAGACTATAGACTAGACTATAGACTAGACTATAGACTAGACTATAGACTAGACTATAGACTAGACTATAGACTAGACTATAGACTAGACTATAGACTAGACTATAGACTAGACTATAGACTAGACTATAGACTAGACTATAGACTAGACTATAGACTAGACTATAGACTAGACTATAGACTAGACTATAGACTAGACTATAGACTAGACTATAGACTAGACTATATACTAGACTATAGACTAGACTATAGACTAGATTATAGACTAGACTATAGACTAGACTATAGACTAGACTATAGACTAGACTATAGACTAGACTATAGACTAGACTATAGACTAGACTATAGACTAGACTATAGACTAGACTATAGACTAGACTATAGACTAGACTATAGACTAGACTATAGACTAGATTATAGACTAGACTATAGACTAGACTATAGACTAGACTATAGACTAGACTATAGACTAGACTATAGACTAGACTATAGACTAGACTATAGACTAGACTATAGACTAGACTATAGACTAGACTATAGACTAGACTATAGACTAGACTATAGACTAGACTATAGACTAGACTATAGACTAGACTATAGACTAGACTATAGACTAGACTATAGACTAGACTATAGACTAGACTATAGACTAGACTATAGACTAGACTATAGACTAGACTATAGACTAGACTATAGACTAGACTATAGACTAGACTATAGACTAGACTATAGACTAGACTATAGACTAGACTATAGACTAGACTATAGACTAGACTATAGACTAGACTATAGACTAGACTATAGACTAGACTATAGACTAGACTATAGACTAGACTATAGACTAGACTATAGACTAGACTATAGACTAGACTATAGACTAGACTATAGACTAGACTATAGACTAGACTATAGACTAGACTATAGACTAGACTATAGACTAGACTATAGACTAGACTATAGACTAGACTATAGACTAGACTATAGACTAGACTATAGACTATAGACTAGACTATAGACTAGACTATAGACTAGACTATAGACTAGACTATAGACTAGACTATAGACTAGACTATAGACTAGACTATAGACTAGACTATAGACTAGACTATAGACTAGACTATAGACTAGACTATAGACTAGACTATAGACTAGACTATAGACTAGACTATAGACTAGACTATAGACTAGACTATAGACTAGACTATAGACTAGACTATAGACTAGACTATAGACTAGACTATAGACTATAGACTAGACTATAGACTAGACTATAGACTAGACTATAGACTAGACTATAGACTAGACTATAGACTAGACTATAGACTAGACTATAGACTAGACTATAGACTAGACTATAGACTAGACTATAGACTAGACTATAGACTAGACTATAGACTAGACTATAGACTAGACTATAGACTAGACTATAGACTAGACTATAGACTAGACTATAGACTAGACTATAGATTAGACTATAGACTAGACTATAGACTAGACTATAGACTAGACTATAGACTAGACTATAGACTAGACTAGACTATAGACTAGACTAGACTATAGACTAGACTATAGACTAGACTATAGACTAGACTATAGACTAGACTATAGACTAGACTATAGACTAGACTATAGACTAGACTATAGACTAGACTATAGACTAGACTATAGACTAGACTATAGACTAGACTATAGACTAGACTATAGACTAGACTATAGACTAGACTATAGACTAGACTATAGACTAGACTATAGACTAGACTATAGACTAGACTATAGACTAGACTATAGACTAGACTATAGACTAGACTATAGACTAGACTATAGACTAGACTATAGACTAGACTATAGACTAGACTATAGACTAGACTATAGACTAGACTATAGACTAGACTATAGACTAGACTATAGACTAGACTATAGACTAGACTATAGACTAGACTATAGACTAGACTATAGACTAGACTATAGACTAGACTATAGACTAGACTATAGACTAGACTATAGACTAGACTATAGACTAGACTATAGACTAGACTATAGACTAGACTATAGACTAGACTATAGACTAGACTATAGACTAGACTATAGACTAGACTATAGACTAGACTATAGACTAGACTATAGACTAGACTATAGACTAGACTATAGACTAGACTATAGACTAGACTATAGACTAGACTATAGACTAGACTATAGACTAGACTATAGACTAGACTATAGACTAGACTATAGACTAGACTACTAGACAGACTAACTAGACTATAGACTAGACTATAGACTAGACTATAGACTAGACTATAGACTAATAGACTAGACTATAGACTAGACTAGACTAGACTATAGACTAGACTATAGACTAGACTATAGACTAGACTATAGACTAGACTAGACTAGACTAGACTAGTCTGTCGTGGATGTTCATTCACTCTTCGAGTTTTGTCGGCTTCAATTTGTATGCTACCCAACTTCCCTCCATTTGGATGAATCTTCACTGCTCACAAACATTTTGAAATTGCTTCTAGATAAGCTTTCATTGATTTTGCAATCTTCCATATCACCACCACATCAGTTACTTAAGGCAAACCTGCAATTTTTTGCTGGGTTACATTTACACATAGTTACTCTTAAACAATTCACAACAATATAACCAGTACAACAAGTACGCTATTAAAGTAATGTAAGAGTTTCGAATACCAATACGATTAAAAGAAACAATGATTTGAGTGCCATTTGACATTCACATTGTTGATGGTATAAAAATATTAGGGTACACTTTTTGTAGCAAAAATTCTGTAATAAATTGATATTAAAATTTTTGACGAAAACATTATTGGAATTAAAAATTCAAATTCCATGAATTTTTGTAAAAAGACACCCTAATGATAAACAGACACACATATATAAATATACATATGTACTACTCCGAATATCTTTAATATCCCTGCATTTGTTGTTTCATTATTAAAAAAAAACAAGTAAGAAAGTATAGTCGGGCGTGGCCGACCATATGATACCCTACACCAGTTATGAATATTAAATGTGATTTATTTTTCATAATAAAGCATTTATCTTCAATATTCCCTTGTTCCGATACATTTAAGCAATTTATGGATGAAAAACTAATTTTCTGAAAGAGGCTTTATATTGGGGCTAGGGGCAAATATGGACCAAGCCCGGTAAAATTTTTTCAATATATTTATATTTACATAATATTTTATTGTGCTGAATTTCATCGCGATATTTGTGTTTATAAGTTAATTTGGGACATTAAAGTAATTTTCTGAAGGGGACTTTGTATGGGAGCTAGGGTCAAATGGGGCCCGATCTTTATAAAATTTGGCAGGGTCATCAAGACTTCAATAAAAATTAGTTGTGCCGTATTTTATCGATATATCTGTATATTTAGCATAATTATGAGCTCAGAAGCCCTTTTCGGGGGGTTCTGTTCTATGGGGGCTAGGTGAAATAATGGACCGATTTTAACCATTTTCGTCCTTGGGCCAAATCAAACGTGCGTGCCAAATTTCATCCAATTATCTTGAAAATTGCGACCTGTACCTTGCGCACAAGGTTTACATGGACAGCCAGCCAGCCAGACGGACGGACATAGCTTAATCGACTCAGAAAACGATTCTAAGCCGATTGGTATACTTTAAGGTGGGTCTAGGACGAATATTTTTGTATGTTACAAACATCAGCACAAATCCAATATACCCTCCCCACTAAAGTGGTGTAGGGTATAAAAAATACATTTTATGTACATTTTATTTTAGAGATTTATTTTTCCAACACTGTTCTACAATGAACAAATGAACGAACGACAGAACATGCTTGTCAGAGACCAAGGTTGGCAAAAGTATTAAAAACGGAAAAAAATTGCAGAGAAAATGTTTCTGTATATGAGTTGGTTGCTGGTAGTTTGTGACAAACTTGTTGGTAGCACATAATGATACCAACTACTCTGTCCAACATTAAAAATAAAACAGAACAACAATAGAAAAACAAAATAATAAAACAAGAATTTAAACAAAAATGTTGTTGTTTTCTAATGCTTGCAGTAAAATCTAAATGCATCTAAATGCAGGTTTAATTGTTTCAATTAGAAAAAAATAAAACTAGAGAGAGATTTTTTCAGTTTTCCCTTTTACTTTCCTTTTTCGACTGAAGTAATTCAAGGTTCTTTTTTTTTTGTGTGAATTCATTTTTGTTGTTTGGTGCACCACAACAAAGTAAAATGTTACTTCCTTTTAATATAATTTATTTTTTATTTAATTTTCTTACTCTTAATTAAAACCACAATTAGTGACACTTTTATGTAGGTTTTAATTATAAAACCGTAACACTATAGTTGACAAGGTATGACGTGTTAGTGGCGTTGGTCTGATTCATCCGATTTATCTGAATACAAGGTCCCTACTTGTGAAGATATTTAATATTTAATAGTTAATATTTAAAATTTAATATTTAATATTTAATATTTAATATTTAATATTTAATATTTAATATTTAATATTTAATATTAATATTTAATATTTAATATTTAATATTTAATATTTAATATTTAATATTTAATATTTAATATTTAATAGTTAATATTTAATATTTAATATTTAATATTTAATATTAATATTTAATATTTAATATTTAATATTTAATATTTAATATTTAATATTTAATATTTAATATTTAATATTTAATATTTAATATTAATATTTAATATTTAATATTTAATATTTAATATTTAATTTATCCCAATGTAGGGTGCCTCTTCTACTACTTTGTGTAATTACTTGCAAATAGTTTTAATTTATTATAAAATATTTTCTTTGAGATTCGTTTCCTTTTTATTTTATTTAAATTGCAAAAACCATTTATGTTTAGTTGTAGTGATAATTCTTGAGAACAACTTTGACTCTTTGTATATGAAAAGGAATGATGAAATGCTTATTTTTGCAAAAGCTTTGATTTTTTGCTATATAAAGAGTGTTTTAAATCAAAATGATAAATTTATTCTATCTCCATGAATTTGTTAATTAATCTATTTTCAGTTTAAAAAATTTAAACAAGAATTATTTTTTGAAACATTATTTTTTTTGTACTTTTAATTATAAAATAATAACCATTTTCTTGACAAAAATAACTTTATCTTTTTCTTAACGCAACAATGTCATAAATTTCTTTACAGTTTTACTAATAATCTAAAAGTTCTTAGATTATTTCATTAAAAAATATCAAGTCAAATTTCCACAAAAAATAATAATGATGTAAAAGGTATTTTAATTAAGAAAGAGAATTGTGTGATTAAAATAGTTTACAAAGTTTGCTTAGGGAGTTATGAAAACTTATTATATTTAGTTTATAAAGATTTATTAATGCATAATAAGCTTAAGGCACTAAGTTGAAGTGAAAGATATAAAAAATATACAATTATAAAGATGTAGTAACATGTAACATACTTGTGTTAATACTGTCATAACTAAAAATATGCCATTCAATATTTATACATACTATCATGACTTACATACCCGCTAGGCAAGCGGGTTGTGTTTATTTATAGTCAATTCATAAAAGCTCGTGCCAGTGATTGTTATCAGTGATTTTCTTTGAATTTGTTTTATTTGCGAAAATAATAAATTAATAATTGTTTGTAGTTATTATGTTATTTGTATACTTTACCATATCAAAACAACCCCCCCACAACTAGAAATATATGAGAAGTTTTCTTTTTATTCATATCTATATCAATGTTATTAAGTGCGTACGAATATAATAATTACAAATAATTAAAATTAATTGTATAAGTTTGCACGGTAAGCTCTGTTTTGTATAAACACTTTTTGTAGAAAAATATTATAATTAGGTTGTAGTATTAATGAGTCTGGCTGTTGAACTTGAACTTATAATGCTTTGTAACTATGCAAATTTTGTCAATGCCCTGGATTTTCAAAATCATCTGTTCTGTAACAAACCAAATGTAAATAGTGCATTATTTAAGTTGGCTCTGTATTTTTTAAACATTTCCTGGAGTAGTTTACATGGATAACTATCAAATAGATCTTAACTTGCAGTGAGTTAGAAACTACTAAACACTGCACCACTGACTTGACTATAAAATAGACTTAGGTTAAACTATACACTAAACTATAGACTAGACTATAGACTAGTCTATAGTCTAGTCTATAGTCTAGTCTATAGTCTAGTCTATAGTCTAGTCTATAGTCTAGTCTATAGTCTAGTCTATAGTCTAGTCTATAGTCTAGTCTATAGTCTAGTCTATAGTCTAGTCTATAGTCTAGTCTATAGTCTAGTCTATAGTCTAGTCTATAGTCTAGACTAGACTAGACTATAGACTAGACTATAGACTAGACTATAGACTAGACTATAGACTAGACTATAGACTAGACTATAGACTAGACTATAGACTAGACTATAGACTAGACTATAGACTAGACTATAGACTAGACTATAGACTAGACTATAGACTAGACTATAGACTAGACTATAGACTAGACTATAGACTAGACTATAGACTAGACTATAGACTAGACTATAGACTAGACTATAGACTAGACTATAGACTAGACTATAGACTAGACTATAGACTAGACTATAGACTAGACTATAGACTAGACTATAGACTAGACTATAGACTAGACTATAGACTAGACTATAGACTAGACTATAGACTAGACTATAGACTAGACTATAGACTAGACTATAGACTAGACTATAGACTAGACTATAGACTAGACTATAGACTAGACTATAGACTAGACTATAGACTAGACTATAGACTAGACTATAGACTAGACTATAGACTAGACTATAGACTAGACTATAGACTAGACTATAGACTAGACTATAGACTAGACTATAGACTACTATACTAGACTAAGACTAGACTATAGACTAGACTATAGACTAGACTATAGACTAGACTATAGACTAGACTATAGACTAGACTATAGACTAGACTATAGACTAGACTATAGACTAGACTATAGACTAGACTATAGACTAGACTATAGACTAGACTATAGACTAGACTATAGACTAGACTATAGACTAGACTATAGACTAGACTATAGACTAGACTATAGACTAGACTATAGACTAGACTATAGACTAGACTATAGACTAGACTATAGACTAGACTATAGACTAGACTATAGACTAGACTATAGACTAGACTATAGACTAGATTATAGACTAGACTATAGACTAGACTATAGACTAGACTATAGACTAGACTATAGACTAGACTATAGACTAGACTATAGACTAGACTATAGACTAGACTATAGACTAGACTATAGACTAGACTATAGACTAGACTATAGACTAGACTATAGACTAGACTATAGACTAGACTATAGACTAGACTATAGACTAGACTATAGACTAGACTATAGACTAGACTATAGACTAGACTATAGACTAGACTATAGACTAGACTATAGACTAGACTATAGACTAGACTATAGACTAGACTATAGACTAGACTATAGACTAGACTATAGACTAGACTATAGACTAGACTATAGACTAGACTATAGACTAGACTATAGACTAGACTATAGACTAGACTATAGACTAGACTATAGATTATACTATAGACTATACTATAGACTAGACTATAGACTAGACTATAGACTAGACTATAGACTAGACTATAGACTAGACTATAGACTATACTATAGACTAGACTATAGACTAGACTATAGACTAGACTATAGACTAGACTATAGACTAGACTATAGACTAGACTATAGACTAGACTATAGACTAGACTATAGACTAGACTATAGACTAGACTATAGACTAGACTATAGACTAGACTATAGACTAGACTATAGACTAGACTATAGACTAGACTATAGACTAGACTATAGACTAGACTATAGACTAGACTATAGACTAGACTATAGACTAGACTATAGACTAGACTATAGACTAGACTATAGACTAGACTATAGACTAGACTATAGACTAGACTATAGACTAGACTATAGACTAGACTATAGACTAGACTATAGACTAGACTATAGACTAGACTATAGACTAGACTATAGACTAGACTATAGACTAGACTATAGACTAGACTATAGACTAGACTATAGACTAGACTATAGACTAGACTATAGACTAGACTATAGACCAGAGTATAGACTAGACTATAGACTAGACTATAGACTAGACTATAGACTAGACTATAGATTTACTATAGACTATACTATAGACTAGACTATAGACTAGACTATAGACTAGACTATAGACTAGACTATAGACTAGAGTATAGACTAGACTATAGACTAGACTATAGACTAGACTATAGACTAGACTATAGACTAGACTATAGACTAGACTATAGACTAGACTATAGACTAGACTATAGACTAGACTATAGACTAGACTATAGACTAGACTATAGACTAGACTATAGACTAGACTATAGACTAGACTATAGACTAGACTATAGACTAGACTATAGACTAGACTATAGACTAGACTATAGACTAGACTATAGACTAGACTATAGACTAGACTATAGACTAGACTATAGACTAGACTATAGACTAGACTATAGACTAGACTATAGACTAGACTATAGACTAGACTATAGACTAGACTATAGACTAGACTATAGACTAGACTATAGACTAGACTATAGACTAGACTATAGACTAGACTATAGACTATACTATAGACTATACTATAGACTAGACTATAGACTAGACTATAGACTAGACTATAGACTAGACTATAGACTAGACTATAGACTAGACTATAGACTAGACTATAGACTATACTATAGACTAGACTATAGACTAGACTATAGACTAGACTATAGACTAGACTATAGACTAGACTATAGACTAGACTATAGACTAGACTATAGACTAGACTATAGACTAGACTATAGACTAGACTATAGACTAGACTATAGACTAGACTATAGACTAGACTATAGACTAGACTATAGACTAGACTATAGACTATAGACTAGACTATAGACTAGACTATAGACTAGACTATAGACTAGACTAGAATATAGACTAGACTATAGACCAGACCATAGACTAGACTATAGACTAGACTATAGACTAGACTATAGACTAGACTAGACTATAGACTAGACTAGACTATAGACTAGACTAGACTATAGACTAGTCTATAGACTAGACTATAGACTAGACTATAGACTAGACTATAGACTAGACTATAGACTAGACTATAGACTAGACTATAGACTAGACTATAGACTAGACTATAGACTAGACTATAGACTAGACTATAGACTAGACTAGACTATAGACTAGACTATAGACTAGACTATAGACTAGACTATAGACTAGACTATAGACTAGACTATAGACCAGAGTATAGACTAGACTATAGACTAGACTATAGACTAGACTATAGATTATACTATAGACTATACTATAGACTAGACTATAGACTAGACTATAGACTAGACTATAGACTAGACTATAGACTAGACTATAGACCAGAGTATAGACTAGACTATAGACTAGACTATAGACTAGACTATAGACTAGACTATAGACTAGACTATAGACTAGACTATAGACTAGACTATAGACTAGACTATAGACTAGACTATAGACTAGACTATAGTTTAGACTATAGACTAGACTATAGACTAGACTATAGACTAGACTATAGATTAGACTATAGACTAGACTATAGACTAGACTATAGACTAGACTATAGACTAGACTATAGACTAGACTATAGACTAGACTATAGACTAGACTATAGACTAGACTATAGACTAGACTATAGACTAGACTATAGACTAGACTATAGACTAGACTATAGACTAGACTATAGACTAGACTATAGACTAGACTATAGACTAGACTATAGACATAGACTAGACTATAGACTAGACTATAGACTAGACTATAGACTAGACTATAGACTAGACTATAGACTAGACTATAGACTAGACTATAGACTAGACTATAGACTAGACTATAGACTAGACTATAGACTAGACATAGACTAGCTATAGACTAGACTATAGACTAGACTATAGACTAGACTATAGACTAGACTATAGACTAGACTATAGACTAGACTATAGACTAGACTATAGACTAGACTAGACTAGACTATAGACTAGACTATAGACTAGACTATAGACTAGACTATAGACTAGACTATAGACTAGACTATAGACTAGACTATGACTAGACTATAGACTAGACTATAGACTAGACTATAGACTAGACTATAGACTAGACTATAGACTAGACTAAGACTAGAGACTAGACTATACTAGACTAGACTAGACTATAGACTAGACTATAGACTAGACTAGACGACTATAGACTAGACTAGATAGTAGACTAGACTATAGACTAGACTATAGACTAGACTATAGACTAGACTATAGACTAGACTATAGACTAGACTATAGACTAGACTATAGACTAGACTATAGACTAGACTAGACTAGACTATAGACTATAGACTAGACTATAGACTAGACTATAGACTAGACTAGAATATAGACTAGACTATAGACCAGACCATAGACTAGACTATAGACTAGACTATAGACTAGACTATAGACTAGACTATAGACTAGACTAGACTATAGACTAGACTAGACTATAGACTAGTCTATAGACTAGACTATAGACTAGACTATAGACTAGACTATAGACTAGACTATAGACTAGACTATTGACTAGACTATTGACTAGACTATTGACTATACTATTGACTAGACTATAGACTAGACTATAGACTAGACTATAGACTAGACTATAGACTAGACTATAGACTAGACTATAGACTAGACTATAGACTAGACTATAGACTAGACTATAGACTAGACTATAGACTAGACTATAGACTAGACTATAGACTAGACTATAGACTAGACTATAGACTAGACTATAGACTAGACTATAGACTAGACTAAAGACTAGATTATAGACTAGATTATAGACTAGACTATAGACTAGACTATAGACTAGACTATAGACTAGACTATAGACTATAGACTAGACTAGACTAGACTAGACTAGACTAGACTAGACTATAGACTAGACTAGACTAGACTATAGACTAGACTATAGACTAACTATAGACTAGACTAATAGAACTAGACTATAGACCTAGACTATAGACTAGACTATAGACGAGACTATAGACTAGACTATAGACTAGACTATAGACTAGACTATAGACTAGACTATAGACTAGACTATAGACTAGACTATAGACTAGACTATAGACTAGACTATAGACTAGACTAATAACTAGACTATAGACTAGACTATAGACTAGACTATAGACTAGACTATAGACTAGACTATAGACTAGACTATAGACTAGACTATAGACTAGACTATAGACTAAGACTAGACTAGACTATAGACTAGATTATAGACTAGACTATAGACTAGACGAATCCGACGAATCCTGAGGGCAACTAACACATGTAGTACTAGATGTGATAGGTGTACCAATTAAACCCCGATTCAGCTAGGCCAGGAAGACTTTAAATATTCGGGATTGCAATAAAATTCAGGTGAGGGGCGGTTTACCGAGGTAACGTGGTCGTTTATTGACGAGCTTTCATGAAGCGAATATCAAAGAAGAAGTGTTGAAATAAAAATAGTTTTCATGAGTTTAAAAAATAAATCTCACGAAAATGTTTTTTTTTAACGAGAGAAATAAATAAAGTTATATACACTAATGCAAAATTTTCTTACCCTGTTTATAAGATACACACATTGATTTAAACTTTGGATTTAAAACTGTGTTAGGAATGTGTCAATGGAAGTTCAGAAGGGGCTTTCTTTTTAAAGAACATTAACGTTAGAGAGTTCACAGACTTTGAACAGAAAATAGGAATAAGAACCCTGTATTTTTAAATCAAGCACTGACTTTTGTTAAATTTTGTGTCGGTCTGTCTATGTTCTTTTGGATTAGTGTCATTTATTAATTGCCACTCTGTTAATTTTCAATTAATGTTTCCGTATTGATAAGGATTTGCTAAACATTTATGACTATAATCTGTTTTTAGCATATTTATCATGGAACACCTTCATTCACATGTTTACTGGAGATTTGAAGTAGCTAAAATAAATTGGGAATTTCTATATTGATAAGAATTATCGATTGATTACCTCCTACTGCATTAGCAACAGATTGGTAATCGTAATCTGTATATGATAAAGAGACGGACGAGTGATCACCCATTGAGTAAGATTGCAAAAATTAATTTATTTCACGTATTATTTTTGAGATATACCAACCGAAATTAATTGAATACCTGATCTAGTGACTAGATTGTTGACTGAAAGAATTCCGAAGTTCATAATGTCAGGAACTCCTGAATAATTCTTCTCCTCTTCATGTAATTTAGCCGATGGTTTTATATTACGAGATCATAAGCTTCCAAATTCTTCTTGTATTTGTGTATTTTACATTCGTATTAGTCATGCTCAAGAGCTTCCAAATTATTGGTATTATTAGCCGAATTCAAGAACTCCAGAATTTTTCTTAATTTCAGTCTATTTCTTAATTTCAGTCTATTTATAATGAGATAAAGAGCTCCAGAATTCATTTTGACTTTGTGTAGTCTAAGTGGTTGTAACATATTCGTATTATTAGTCAAAATTAGGAGCTCTCTTTTCAATGATCACTGTCGTAGTTGTAAAGACAGGGCAAAGGAAGAAACGGTCTTCCATCTGCTCTGGCCATAAAGAGAAACTGCTTCCTTGCCAATTATTTCATATCTAACCTTGGTGAGATATCTGGGTCTAGGACTAATGATATCCTCAGATTTCTCACAGCTAAATGCTGGATCTAATACTATAAATACTACATCTAACGGAGTCTCTTCGTTAACCAACCAACAATGAGCTCTCGAATTATTCTTGATTTATGATATTCGAAATCAAAGCTGCCGATTTCGTCTTAACTTCTTGTAGTTTAGCTGATTGTAACACACATTTAATTGAGATCACGATCTTACAAATTTTTCTTGATAATCGTATAATTTAGTCAATTGTAACATAATCATATCAAGAAGTCTTTTATTCGTTATCGAGAGCTCACGAATACTTCTTGATTTAGACTAGTGTAGCCGAATCTCAGTCAAAAACAAGAGCTACGGAATACTTCTTGAATTCGTTGTAGTTTTAACGATAGCATTGCATACGTTTAAATAACTAAGATCAAGCGCTGCCGAAGTTGTATTGATTTCCCTCTCTTAAGGCGAAGACAATACCAGCTATTCATTGCACCGATATTTGTTTACATATGTGAATTATAACCATTCATAAAGCATTCTAAAAGGAAAGACGGACAGATATAGCTATATCGACGACATTTGTAGGTCTATCAATGTTTTGACATTTATAAAATTTTAAATTTGAGATATAATGTTATTGCGCTAAGTAAACGAAACGATATTTTTAAGTATCTACTATGAAGTCCCTCACAGTAAGTGCCATCTCAAGGAAGACAATGTTCATCAGATTGATAATAATGCATATCAGTGTTCAGATTGAGAGATTCTCTTCATTAGAAACTCATACTACAAAAACAAAATCATCACTACTCTTTTCTATAAATAATAACTATTCATTGATAAATCTTACTTTACTATCTTTTCCCGACTATAAATTATATTTTTTTTCCCATTAAACGATTATATTCGAAATTTTCCCTTATCTGTAAACACACGTGATTATTTCAACACTCACAGGCCCATCACTAATCAGCACACTAACAACTCATCTTAAGAGAGAGAGTGCTATAATCTGTGGAGTGTGATAATCTCTTAAACAGTGCGTGTGTTTGTGTTATCACTGTCTATACAAGTGAGTGTTTGCGTGTGGGTAACAACATGCTGCCTAGGATCAGTGTTATCAGCAATAGAGTACTCAAGTGTTTACAAAAATTTTGTGTGTTTACTGACTGACTTCTTGCTCAAATCTTGTTATCAGTAGAATATTTTTTTAATATTTTATGGCAACATGAGTTAAAAGCGAGAGTTTTTGGTGTGTTTTTTTCAACATTTAGAATAAACAAATTTTGCGCCAACATATACAATTAAAAAAAAAAACAAAAAAAAAGTAATCTCAAAATTTTATTTTTTTTTACGTCTCACACTCATGCTGAACAATCTGATAGGGGCTCGACTTGAAAACATTAAATTTTTAGAAACATTTCAGCGGTTGACGAAAACGGATCTTAAAGCGGAAACTGAATAAAAAATAATAAAAAAAAACGGAAAAATTAAATTAAAAGTGCTAGAAGTTTTTCTTAAAAAGTGTTCCAATATGATGCGTTTGTTGCAATCACGGGCAACATTACCCACTGCTAAGGATAATGTTGCCAAAATGTTTTTCAGATCGCGTCATGTAGGTTTTAGTCAATACTTTTATGAAAACGATAATTTGCTATAAAAATTTTTGGGTGTTTTTCTTTTATAGCAAGGCAAAGTAATTGCCATACGTCGTGAAGATCAATCGGTATGGGAGCGCAGAGCTGCTTTTGGACCTTCACATGTACAAAAAATGGTTAAACAAGGTGTTAAGGTTATAGTGCAGCCCTCTAATCGTCGTGCCTATCCCATGCAGGTATGTTAGAGAAATTTTGTATAAAGATTTTTATATTTTAAGTTTTATATTATAAAATAATCATAATACTAATCTTTTTAATTTCAAAAGCTTGATAATAATTTTAAAATTTTTTGCCAAAGTATTGTGTTACTAACCTTTTATAAACGTCATATATATATATTTTTTGCTGATACCACATAGATTTCATACATTCACTTTGCCATTTTAATCTATTTAGGAATTTTAATTTAGAAATTAATAAATTTCAGCCAAATCAACACACCTCCTTGATAATATATATATATATATATAAAAAAAAAAAAGATTAAATTTTATTTGTTAGACGACAAAAACTAAAATTGATAAAAAGCAACATAAAATAAACTAATTAGTTTTCAAGTAAACATATCATGCTTCTAGCACATGATAGAATCTGTTTTGCTAAGTCCTTGAAGATAAAATTTAGATTTGTTCTTGTTTTTCTAACAGTCAATCTAGATAAAGATATTTGGCGACTTATACTTATTATTTTGCGACTCATTGATAGTTTTGAAAACAATCGAATATGGAAAAATTTCAAAATTTTGCAATGATTTTTGTTAAGACTCTACTCGTACATCGTATACATTTGTCATTTTTAATCGTAATTATTTGACGCCATAAGTAATGTTTGTTGATTTAATATGATTTTATTTTTATAAATAAAAATAACTTCTCTGGCCTGAAAACATGTCTCTGGTATATTTTTAGTTTATATATTTTAATATATGGGTCAATAAAATGTTTAACAACAAATGAGAATAGTTTTAGTTAAAGTCGACTTAAAGAATACAGTTTTTTATCAGGGGAGTAAATCAGAGTAACTCAAAAGAGAATTGATTTCAAAACAGTGATAGGCAAAGAGCTCTCGTCAGCACATATATAGGCAGAGAGTAAAAAATAAGATCTCTGCCGTTCACTGGTTTAAAATACAGAGATACAAAGAGCTCTTTTATAAGCTCTAACCAATAGTAGTTTAAACATTTTGACTATCATTGTGTTTGTATGAAAAGCCCATTAAATATTATTGGTCCTTTTCACAATACATTCTAACTAAAATCAGATCTAAAAACGTAAATTATGATTTGTTTCCAATCAATGTACTTCCTTAAATTCGATTTCATTTTTAAAGTAGTGCACACCAACAAGATGTTAATGATAAAGTTGATGTCTTTATGAGTTTGTTTTTTATTTATTATTATTTTACTTCTTATCTGCGAGTTGCAAAAAAAAAAAAACTATATAATTTGATTAGTCAAGTTTATATTACTACAAGGTAAACGAATCATACGTAACAATAATTTACAAGCACTAAACCACATTCATATCGTATGATTCTCTTTATTTGAAACTGAAAAGAAAACACTTGATAAACTGAAAGTGAAATTGAAACAGTAGAATGGCAATTATTTTACATACAGAAAAAGTAAAATTTTAAATGCCCAAAATTATTAGTCTATCGGCCCAACATAATGACGAACTCAAGGAACAGTTCTAGTTCAGTTCTTGTTCAGTTCTAGTTCAGTTCTAGATCAGTTCAAGGTGTAGTTCAGATCTAGTTCAAGGTGTAGTTCAGATCTAGTTCAGTTCTAGTTCAGTTCTGTTCTGTTCTAGTTCAGTTCTAGTTCAGTTCTAGTTCAGTTCTAGTTCAGTTCTAGTTCAGTCTAGTCAGTTCTAGTTCAGTTCTAGTTCAGTTCTAGTTCAGTTCTAGTTCAGTTCAGTTCTAGTTCAGTTCTAGTTCAGTTCTAGTTCAGTTCTAGTTTCAGTTCTAGTTCAGTTCTAGTTCAGTTCTAGTTCAGTTCTAGTTCAGTTCTAGTTCAGTTTAGTTCAGTTCAAGTTCAGTTCTAGTTCAGTTCTAGTTCAGTTCTAGTTCAGTTCTAGTTCAGTTCTAGATTCAGTCTAGTTCAGTTCTAGTTCAGTTCTAGTTCAGTTTCTAGTTCAGTTCTAGTTCAGTTCTAGTTCAGTTCTAGTTCAGTTCTAGTTCATTCAGTTCTAGTTCAGTTCTAGTTCAGTTCTAGTTCAGTTCTAGTTCATTTCTAGATCAGTTCTAGTTCAGTTCTAGTTCAGTTCTAGTCAGTTCTAGTTTCAGTTCTAGTTCAGTTCTAGTTCTAGTTCAGTTCTAATTCTAGTTCAGTTCTAATTCTAGTTCAGTTTTAGTTCGTTCTATTTCAGTTCTAGTTCAGTTCTAGTTCAGTTCTAGTTCAGTTCTAGTTCAGTTCTAGTTCAGTTCTAGTTCAGTTCTAGTTCAGTTCTAGTTCAGTTCTAGTTCAGTTCTAGTTCAGTTCTAGTTCAGTTCTAGTTCAGTTCTAGTTCAGTTCTAGTTCAGTTCTAGTTTTAGTTCAGTTCTAGTTCAGTTCTAGTTCAGTTCTAGTTCAGTTCTAGTTCAGTTCTAGTTCAGTTCTAGTTCAGTTCTAGTTCAGTTCTAGTTCAGTTCTAGTTCAGTTCTAGTTCAGTTCTAGTTCAGTTCTAGTTCAGTTCTAGTTCAGTTCTAGTTCAGTTCTAGTTCAGTTTCTAGTTCAGTTCTAGTTCAGTTCTAGTTCAGTTCTAGTTCAGTTCTAGTTCAGTTCTAGTTCAGTTCTAGTTCAGTTCTAGTTCAGTTCTAGTTCAGTTCTAGTTCAGTTCTAGTTCAGTTCTAGTTCAGTTCTAGTTCAGTTCTAGTTCAGTTCTAGTTCAGTTCTAGTTCAGTTCTAGTTCAGTTCTAGTTCAGTTCTAGTTCAGTTCTAGTTCAGTTCTAGTTCAGTTCTAGTTCAGTTCTAGTTCAGTTCTAGTTCAGTTCTAGTTCAGTTCTAGTTCAGTTCTAGTTCAGTTCTAGTTCAGTTCTAGTTCAGTTCTAGTTCAGTTCTAGTTCAGTTCTAGTTCAGTTCTAGTTCAGTTTCTAGTTCAGTTTAGTTCAGTTCTATTCAGTTCTAGTTCAGTTCTAGTTCAGTTCTAGTTCAGTTCTAGTTCAGTTCTAGTTCAGTTCTAGTTCAGTTCTAGTTCAGTTCTAGTTCAGTTCTAGTTCAGTTCTAGTTCAGTTCTAGTTCAGTTCTAGTTCAGTTCTAGTTCAGTTCTAGTTCAGTTCTAGTTCAGTTCTAGTTCAGTTCTAGTTCAGTTCTAGTTCAGTTCTAGTTCAGTTCTAGTTCAGTTCTAGTTCAGTTCTAGTTCAGTTCTAGTTCAGTTCTAGTTCTAGTTCAGTTCTAGTTCAGTTCTAGTTCAGTTCTAGTTCAGTTCTAGTTCCGTTCTAGTTCAGTCTAGTAGTTCAGTTCTAGTTCAGTCTAGTTCAGTTCTAGTCAGTTTAGTTCAGTTCTAGTTCAGTTCTAGTTCAGTATAGTTCAGTTCTAGTTCAGTTCTAGTTCAGTTCTAGTTCAGTTCTAGTCAGTTCTATTCAGTTCTAGTTAAGTTCTAGTTCAGTTCTAGTTCAGTTCTAGTTCAGTTCTAGTCAGTTCTAGTTCAGTTCTAGTTCAGTTATAGTTCAGTTCTAGTTCAGTTCTAGTTCAGTTCTAGTTCAGTTAGTTCAGTTCTAGTCAGTTCTAGTTCAGTTCTAGTTCAGGTTCTAGTCAGTTCTAGTTCAGTTCTAGTTCAGTTCTAGTTCAGTTCTAGTTCAGTTCTAGTTCAGTTCTCCGTTCAGTTCTAGTTCAGTTCTAGTTCAGTTCTAGTTCAGTTTTAGTTCAGTTCTAGTTCAGTTCTAGTTCAGTTCTAGTTCAGTTCTAGTTCAGTTCTTAGTTCAGTTCTAGTTCAGTTCTAGTTCAGTTCTAGTTCAGTTCTAGTTCAGTTCTAGTTCAGTTCTAGTCAGTTCTAGTTCAGTTCTAGTTCAGGTTCTAGTTCTAGTTCAGTTCTAGTTCAGTTCTAGTTCAGTTCTAGTTCAGTTGTAGTTCAGTTATAGTTCAGTTATAGTTCAGTTATAGTTCAGTTGTAGTTTATTATGTTACTGATCGAAATAAAAGCACAAAGACCTGCTAGCCTTTATTATTATAGCGTATCCTATTAAGAGTTTTTCTAGTTCTAGTTCAGACATTTAGGGATAATAATTGATCGTTACGACTTCATTGCTCCTACAATGTTATTTTGGTTTCCAGGCTCAATTTTATAGAAAAGATCTGTTAAATGCATTTACATAAGTCTATTAAAAAAGTGCATGAAAAAGAAAACTGACATAAAAAATTCTCATAATACAAAACGATATCTATTGAATTATATTTTATTCTTGAGCACAACCATATGCGAATGGAAATTTCCATTCAATCTGCTTCAGTTCTTTTATTATTTTTTGGGTTGTGTTTTTTTATTTTTTTATCATATCAAGTAAAGAATAAATGTAGCTCGGAACGAAAAAAAAATTTAAGTTGCTACGCGTTATCGCACATGAAAAATGTTTGGGAACTAACAAATACAAATGCAACACATATTAAATAATAAATAAAAAATACACTGACTGATATAAACGTTTTAAGAAAAAATATTTATGTTTTGATTTAAACAATGTTTGTTATTTAATAAAACCAGAAAACAATACTATTGACCACGTACCTAAAGCCGGTAGAGATAAAAATATATATTTGGAAATTTTTTAGCTGGTAAAAACTACAAAAAATCGTTTGTAGTTTTGTGAGTCAGGGGCAAGGTGAAGAAGATATTATTACATTATCTTTAATAACTTACTGATAAAATTTTTATTTTGTTTACACTTTTAGGCTTATATGCAAGCTGGCGCCATTATTCAAGAAGATATTAGCGAAGCTTCCGTTATCTTTGGTGTCAAACAAGTTCCCATCGATGCTCTCATACCGGGAAAAACCTACTGTTTCTTCTCCCACACCATTAAGGCTCAAGAGTCCAATATGTCCTTATTGGATGCTGTGCTGGAGAAAAAGATCCGTTTGATCGATTATGAACGTATCATTGATGAGAGGGGTTCTCGTCAGGTAGCCTTTGGTAAATATGCCGGTGTTGCTGGTATGGTTAATATTTTGCATGGCATTGGCTTGCGTTTGTTGGCCTTGGGTCATCACACACCTTTCATGCACATTGGTCCTGCTCACAACTATCGCAATTCTTCGATGGCTAGACAAGCTATTCGTGATTGTGGTTATGAGATTTCTTTGGGTATGATGCCCAAATCCATTGGTCCCTTGACTTTTGTCTTCACTGGTTCTGGTAATGTGTCTCAAGGAGCCCAAGAAGTTTTCCAAGAATTACCCATTGAATACGTGCCACCAGAGATGTTGAGAAAGGTGGCCGAACATGGCAGTAAGTACTTTAAGCAAATATTATCAATATCAGAGCTATATTTAACATTTCATTCCTCATCCACCAAAAGGCCAAAACAAATTGTACGGCTGTGAGGTCAGCCGTTCTGATCATTTGGAACGCCGTGAAGGTGGCGGTTTCGATGCTAAGGAATACGACGAATACCCTGAACGTTACATTTCCACTTTCAGCCAAAAGATTGCTCCTTATGCCTCCGTTATTGTAAATGGTATATACTGGGCTGTAGGCAGTCCTAAACTCATTAGTATTCCTGATGCCAAAAACCTATTGAGACCCGCTAATACACCTTGGTTGCCCACTAGCAAAGGTAGCCCTGCCTTGCCTCACCGCATGGTGGCCATCTGTGATATTTCTGCCGATCCTGGCGGTTCTATTGAATTCATGAACGAATGTACCACCATTGATACCCCCTTCTGTCTGTATGATGCTGATCGCAACAAGGACACTAAGAGTTTCAAGGGTCCTGGTGTTTTGGTGTGCTCCATTGATAATATGCCCACCCAATTGCCAAGAGAGGCTACCGATATGTTTGGTGAACTATTGACACCATTTGTAAATGACATCATTAAGAGTGATGCTAGAAAACCATTGGAAGATGAGAACTTCTCGTATCCAATTAAATCGGTAAGTGTGGATGAGTATTGTGAAACTGCTAAAGCTAATTACTTATTCATTTTTGTATCCATTTTAGGCCATTATTGCCAGCAATGGTAAACTGACTGAAAACTACGAATATATTCAAGAATTGCGTGAATCTAACAAGTGAGTATAAAAATTACATTTATTTAACATATTTAGTTCTAGTTCATTTTTAGTTCCGGTCTAGTTCATTTCTACTTCAGAGTTCTAGTTCAGTTCTAGTTCAGTACTAGTTCAGTACTAGTTCAGTACTAGTTCAGTACTACTTCAGTTCTAGTTCAGTTCTAGTTCAGTTCTTAGTTCAGTTCTAGTTCAGTTCTAGTTCAGTTCTAGTTCAGTTCTAGTTCAGTTCTAGTTCAGTTCTAGTTCAGTTCTAGTTCAGTTCTAGTTCAGTTCTAGTTCAGTTCAGTTCAGTTCTAGTTCAGTTCTAGTTCAGTTCTAGTTCAGTTCTAGTTCAGTTCTAGTTCAGTTCTAGTTCAGTTCTAGTTCAGTTCTAGTTCAGTTCTAGTTCAGTTCTAGTTCAGTTCTAGTTCAGTTCTAGTTCAGTTCTAGTTCAGTTCTAGTTCAGTTCTAGTTCAGTTCTAGTTCAGTTCTAGTTCAGTTCTAGTTCAGTTCTAGTTCAGTTCTAGTTCAGTTCTAGTTCTGTTCTAGTTCTGTTCTAGTTCAGTTCTAGTTCAGTTTTAGTTCAGTTCTAGTTCAGTTCTAGTTCAGTTCTAGAACAGTTCTAGTTCAGTTCTAGTTCAGTTTAGTTCAGTTCTAGTTCAGTTCTAGTTCAGTTCTAGTTCAGTTCTAGTTCAGTTCTAGTTCAGTTCTAGTTCAGTTCTAGTTCAGTTCTAGTTCAGTTCTAGTCAGTTCTAGTTCAGTTCTAGTTCAGTTCTAGTTCAGTTCTAGTTCAGTTCTAGTTCAGTTCTAGTTCAGTTCTAGTTCAGTTCTAGTTCAGTTCTAGTTCAGTTCTAGTTCAGTTCTAGTTCAGTTCTAGTTCAGTTCTAGTTCAGTTCTAGTTCAGTTCTAGTTCAGTTCTAGTCAGTTCTAGTTCAGTTCTAGTTCAGTTCTAGTTCAGTTCTAGTTCAGTTCTAGTTCAGTTCTAGTTCAGTTCTAGTTCAGTTCTAGTTCAGTTCTAGTTCAGTTCTAGTTCAGTTCTAGTTCAGTTCTAGTTCAGTTCTAGTTCAGTTCTAGTTCAGTTCTAGTTCAGTTCTAGTTCAGTTCTAGTTCAGTTCTAGTTCAGTTCTAGTCAGTTCTAGGTTAGTTCTAGTTCAGTTCTAGTTCTATTTAATATCGATTTTGCTGTAGTTCTGCTTTAGTTCTGCTTTAGTTCCGGTTTATTTCAAGTGAGGGGAGTTGAATGTCTCTTTAGATAATATGATCCACGTTAATGTGTTGCCACTGTTCAATCTCGCAAAACATGTGTTAAGTGTCGATAATGCCATTAAACACAAACCGTTTTAGCGATAACCAACACCACTACTAAATCAATTTTTCTTTTTGATAACAACACTCCTCAAAAGAGCGTAGTTGTTGCCCTCCAGTAGAGAAAACAAACCCGCTAGACCATCACTTCGGACGAAAAAAGTATTTAAGCTCAAAACAAAAAAATAAAAAAAATTAAAATGTCCTCAAGGTAAAATCGATCATACTGTGTGAAGTAAAGTGTTTATCTCTTGCATATTTTAATCACTCCACACCACAGGTTTAATGAACTACAATCTAAAGTGGAAATAATCTTAATCACTTATGAAATGCTTAACAAACAATTGTAAATACATTTTAATTCACACATTGCTGTTTTTAATTATTTTCCCCCCAGCAATCGCTCACGTCACAAGATCGAAGGACGCTCAGAGGCTGATAAGAAAGTATTAGTATTGGGTGCTGGTATGGTATCAGCCCCCTTGGTAGAATGGTTACATCGCGAAAAAGATGTTTCCATTACCGTGTGCTCACAAATAAAGGATGAAGCCGATCGCTTGGCCAATCAATATGCTGGTGTTGACAGTGTCTATTTGGATGTCAACGAAAGCACCGATCATTTGCAAGAATTGTGTGGCAAGGCTGATGTAGTAGTTTCCCTATTGCCCTACAGTTTGCACGGTATGGTAGCTAGATACTGTGTAGCGGAAAAGACCCATATGGTCACTGCCAGTTATTTGAACGATGAAATCAGTGCTTTGCACGAAGAGGCTCGCCGTAATGGTGTAACCATTATGAATGAAGTTGGTTTGGATCCTGGTATTGATCACTTGTTGGCTTTGGAATGCATTCATGAAGCTCAAGAAAAGGGTGGTGTTGTTGAATCGTTTGTTAGTTTCTGTGGTGGTCTTCCCGCTCCTGAACATTCGGACAATGCCTTGAGATACAAATTCTCTTGGTCTCCTCGTGGTGTTCTCTTGAATACTCTCTCAGCCGCTAAGTACTTAAGCAAGGGACAAATTGTCGAAATCTCTGGCGGTGGTGATCTCATGTCAAATCCTAAGAGTTTGGACTTCTTGCCTGGTTTTGCCTTGGAAGGTTTCCCCAATCGTGACTCTACCAAATATGCCGATCTTTATGGTTTGGGCAGAGATGTTCACACTTTGTTGAGAGGTACTATCCGCTATAAGGGCTTCTCAGAATCCATTCAACCCATGCAATTGTTGGGTTTGATTGATCCTGAACCCCATCCCATGTTACACCCCAGTGGTCCCGATGTAACCTGGCGTCAATTGGTTATCCACATGTTGGGTTTGGCTGATACCAGCATTTTCTATGAAAATCTTAAACAAAAATTGGTTGAACGTATTGGTGATGCTGAATGTTTGGAAAACTTGGGTCTGTTGGAAGATACACCTGTCGTGAAACTTAATACTCCTTTGGATACCTTGAGCCACTATTTGGCTAACAGATTGGCTTTTGGTAAGTATTTCAGTAAATTTATTTTTGAGAAGAATTTAATAATTTTTCCTATGTCCATTTAGAACGCCATGAACGTGATTTGGTTGTTTTGCGCCACGAAGTAGGCATTCGCTGGCAAGATGGCCGCATTGAGGAACGTGGCATTAACTTCGTTGTCTATGGCCAACCTCATGGTCACTCAGCCATGGCCATGACTGTAGGAAAACCTGCCGCTATTGCCGCTAAAATGATTTTGGATGGTGAGATCCAAGAACGTGGTGTTGTCTTGCCCTTCACTCGCGATATCTACCGCCCAATGTTGCAACGTTTGAGAGCCGAAGGTTTGACTGCCACCGAAACTTCGAAATTCATTCATCAGTAAATAAGTTTATAATGTGAAATTACCGCTTACCGTTGTAGTTTGTTTTATTAATTCTTCTTTATTAATTGTTTAATAGTTTTGTTTGTAATTAAATTGTAGTTAAGTTTTAGCGTAAGGAACATGTAATACATTTTCGTTATATTTAAAAAAATAATAATAGAACTGAATTTAATAGATTGAAAATATGAAGTTTTTATTTTACTTGATAATAAATATATCGCATGTATTACTTTACATCGGTTCATATTCGTAAAATCTTACTTGTTAAGCAGCTTCTTCAAAGTAATCCTTGGCATTGTTTGCTTGGAATGGTTAGTCTGACTAATTATAAAACGATCGCTCGATACTTCTTCTATACGCCATGAGCTTTACTGCATAAATTAACAAACATATCCGTTTTTGATCTATATTAGTACTAATTCAGTTCTAGTTCAGTTCTTATTTAGTTATAATTCAGTTCTAGTTCAGTTCTAGTTCAGTTCTAGTTCAGTTCTAGTTCAGTTCTAGTTCAGTTCTAGTTCAGTTCTAGTTCAGTTCTAGTTCAGTTCTAGTTCAGTTTCTAGTTCAGTTCTAGTTCAGTTCTAGTTCAGTTCTAGTTCAGTTCTAGTTCAGTTCTAGTTCAGTTCTAGTTCAGTTCTAGTTCAGTTCTAGTTCAGTTCTAGTTCAGTTTCTAGTTCAGTTCTAGTCAGTTCTAGTTCAGTTCTAGTTCAGTTCTAGTTCTAGTTCAGTTCTAGTTCAGTTCTAGTTCTAGTTCAGTTCTAGTTCAGTTCTAGTTCAGTTCTAGTTCAGTTCTAGTTCAGTTCTAGTTCAGTTCTAGTTCAGTTCTAGTTCAGTTCTAGTTCAGTTCTAGTTCAGTTCTAGTTCAGTTCTAGTTCAGTTCTAGTTCAGTTCTAGTTCAGTTCTAGTTCAGTTCTAGTTCAGTTCTAGTTCAGTTCTAGTTCAGTTCTAGTTCAGTTCTAGTTCAGTTCTAGTTCAGTTCTAGTTCAGTTCTAGTTCAGTTCTAGTTCAGTTCTAGTTCAGTTCTAGTTCAGTTCTAGTTCAGTTCTAGTTCAGTTCTAGTTCAGTTCTAGTTCAGTTCTAGTTCAGTTCTAGTTTAGTTCTAGTTCAGTTCTAGTTCACTTCTAGTTCAGTTCTAGTTCAGTTTCTAGTTCAGTTCTAGTTCAGTCAGTTCAGTTCAGTTCTAGTTCAGTTCTAGTTCAGTTCTAGTTCAGTTCTAGTTCAGTTCTAGTTCAGTTCTAGTTCAGTTCTAGTTCAGTTCTAGTTCAGTTCTAGTTCAGTTCTAGTTCAGTTCTAGTTCAGTTCTAGTTCAGTTCTAGTTCAGTTCTAGTTCAGTTCTAGTTCAGTTCTAGTTCATTCTAGTTCAGTTCTAGTTCAGTTCTAGTTCAGTTCTAGTTCACTTCAGTTTCAGTTCAGTTTCTAGTTCAGTTCTAGTTCAGTTCTAGTTCAGTTTAGTTCAGTTCTAGTTCAGTTCTAGTTCAGTTCTATTCAGTTCTAGTTCAGTTCTAGTTCAGTTCTAGTTCAGTTCTAGTTCAGTTCTAGTTCAGTTCTAGTTCAGTTCTAGTTCAGTTCTAGTTCAGTTCTAGTTCAGTTCTAGTTCAGTTCTAGTTCAGTTCTAGTTCAGTTCTAGTTCAGTTCTAGTTTAGTTCTAGTTTTCAGTTCTAGTTCAGTTCTAGTTCAGTTCTAGTTCAGTTCTAGTTCAGTTCTAGTTCAGTTCTAGTTCAGTTCTAGTTCAGTTCTAGTTCAGTTCTAGTTCTAGTTCTAGTTCAGTTCTAGTTCAGTTCTAGCTAATTTAAAGGTTTTATTATCATATTTATCAATAAATAACGTATTTTTGTTTGTGTTTAAAAAGCTGTTATTGAAAGCTCTATTTATAAATTAGTTTAAAAGATTTGCATACTTTGAGGCCTAAATTAAAAAAAGTTTTAAGTATGTAAATTAGTACATATTTTAAAATTTTTAGCTTTCATATACTACATACATAAATTTCTCATATGAGCTAAACAAAAATATTAGTATTTTTCACATTTTTTTATGAAATTTTTTAAGATTGTACTTGTGCCACAGAAAGAATCTTAGTGTTAAACACCTTTCCCCTTGCCACGTTTCATAATTTTAATTTATTGACACTCAAAAACACATGGCCAATACACTATATGATTTACGTTTTAGACTAAACTACACATTCGTATTCTTCTCTCATATTTGTTATTTGATAATTCAAAAAAAGGAAAAAGTCTAAAAAGTCAACATAAATTAAAATGCAAATAAATCTTTAAGGTGCTCAGGCACAATGAAGAGTAAATAAGACAACATTGTGAGAAAAAGTAACATTTACCCAAAATGTAAACAACACAAAACGTGTTAACGACAAGTTTAGCTTTTTTTTAAAATATTAAAAGTGGAAAATAATGGGAGGTGATAATTTAAAAAAAATATTTTCTCTAAAGCGAGTTTTACAAAAAATCGGAATTCTTAATTTTTTTCTAAGTATTTGTTTTTTTTAGAAAAAACAACAACAATTTGGAATAAAAACTCTTGCACTTAATCGAGTCAATTGTGGATATGTA